>NC_044504.1:23930840-24083340 GCF_902362185.1 Chanos chanos
TAGTTGGTTCTAGAAGACAAGAGTTGTGCTAAGCTCATACTTTAGGGCTAGAGTGGTACTACCCAGGCAAATGAGAACCACAGAAGTACTAACCGAGTATTAAGGGCAGCAGTACTAACCTGGTACTTGAGGATGTCCACGTTGTAATAGGAGGCTGCAGGGTTTTGCTCTGATGCCTTCCTGAGGTAAGCTGTCAGCGCAGTCATATTCAACCAGAAGTCTTTAGTGTTTGGGTCACTTTGAGAGGCATCACTGCTCCACATAAACACACATACAGCAGCAAAGTCACATATGCACAAGGAGAAAAGAAAGAGTGAGAGAGGGTGAGAGAGAACCATCATGATCGAAATGACTCATCACTTCAGATAACATGGAACATCTGACCCTCTTCTAGTCCACGGAAAAACTGGTGTGAACAGACAATCTGAAATATCACTGTTTAGGCCTCTTTAGAATGTCCCATTCAAACAATATAACACAGGCATCAAATCCCCAAAATTATCATTGCAACCTGACACAAATATACCAAAATCACCTCAAAACAAACACGGGCCATATTTATTTAATTAGTCATTAGTTTGTGTCTTATAACATAGTTTAAAACAGAATTTTGCAGGAGAACAAGGGAAGATGTTGTAGAGACTTTTAAGGCAGAATCCCTGTCTTAAAAGCCATGGCCACTAAAGTTACCAGATTAGACAACATACAGAGAGTTTAACCACGACTGTGGATCCATTCAAGATCCATTTTAACATCTGTCTCCCCCTGCTCCTCTCCCGTAACAACGATTAGATTCTCCAATGACAGATGGAGATAAAAAAAAAAACAACAACAAAAAACATTTTAAATGAATGATTTATGTAGTCTTTACATTCACACAAACCACACAGCAGCTCCTCCACAGACAGCTCACCTGTGCAGGAGTTGCTGGTTGGGCAGGATCTGCTCCAGTTTGCTGGTGTTTCTGAGTTTGAAGCTGAGGACAGCAGGAGATGGGCTGGAGGTGAAGACTTTCATTATGCCACTGGGAAATGACAAAGTCATGTCACCTGTGATCTTCACAATACACCTGCAGAGAAAGAGAGTCAACTTTACAACCGCATTACTCCAGCACTAAACCAACATCACACTAAACCAGTCATTTCACTTGACCTTCTTTAAGGAGAGACTGTGCTGAGTCTAAGCCACTGAAAGTCATGCCCCATGTCTGTTTGTTTGTTTTTCTTAAAGGCAAAGGAAAGGCAAAACACGGGGTTGTTGTGTCCTATCCAGTAATCTGTCTTTTATGCCTTATGAGTTCTGAGGGTACAGTGTCAGTGTAAAATGCTCCTTATGTATGCACGCACTGTACTATTAGAATACATAAGTACCTCCCTGTGGGTATAACAAATGAAATGCATAACTTTGTGTGTGTGTGTGTGAGAGAGAGAGCGTGTGTGTGTGAGAGAGAGAGTGTGTGTGTGAGAGAGAGAGAGAGAGAGAGAGAGTGTAAGTGTATTTGCCTGGGAAATGTGTGTGTGTGTGTGTGTGTGTGAGAGTGAGAGAGAGAGAGAGTAAGAGTGAGAGAGAGAGAGAGAGAGAGAGAGAGAGAGGGTATGAGAGTGTGAGAGAGAGAGAGAGAGAGAGAGAGAGAGAGCGAGCGAGTGTGTGAGAGAGAGAGAGTGTGTGAGAGAGAGAGAGAGAGAGAGTGTGTGAGAGAGAGAGAGAGAGTGTGAGAGAGAGAGAGAGAGAGAGAGAGAGTAAGTGTATTTGCCTGGGAAATGTGCTCCTGTTTACCCAGAGTGATTCATGTGGTACTCACTTGCTGGGGTCTGCTCCTTTGAAGTAGGCATTAACTGACTCAGTGAATGCCACAGCAATAGGCAAAGCATCCTGTGATGCCAGAGTCACTGGACTGGGTCCTCGAGATGTCCCTGTGATTGGGAGATTAACACATTATCATTAACACATCCTGGACACAACACACACACGCGCGCGCACGCACACACACACACACACACACACACACACACACACACACACACACACACACACACACACAATCAGGTAGCTGCAGTAATGCAAATCCAAATTATAATTAAAATGCAGGAAACACCCCATTCCACGCAGACACACAGTCAGCATCACAATCATTTTGCAGACATTAAATGTTAAAAACCTAGTCTTTTGTGTCAGAAACAATGGGGAAGATACAGCAATATTCACGACAAAATTTGAACACACTGAAAACACACAAATATAAAACTCTTTTTTTTTTTTTTTTCATTCAATTGCAAATGAATCAATACAAGAACCTACAATTGTTTGGATGCAAGATATCAGACACCATGCGTAAAAGGACACAGAATTAAATCTGCTTTGTTTAGTCGGTGAGATCTGTGCTGTGCAGGCTGGCATCCAGAGTAAGTACAGTTAGAGAGAACACTGCAGTATCAGTGAACACATCCCCATAAACACTGACCTGGGATCAGTCTAGATTGTTTAAACAGAGCTGATGTGGATGTGTGTGCTTGTGTGCGAGCTGATATGAACAGAGCAGATGTGGAGAAGTGGAGGAGAGTGTGCATAACTGTTTTTACTGAACCAGTGTTTTAGGGGAAGGTCTTTGGATCTCTGGTCACTACTGTACCTGCCGGAGTCTCACTGCGTTTCTCAAAGGTGGGCAGCTTTCCCACAAACACATCCTCCTCTTTCAAAGGCAGATAATGGGTGAAAAACACAAAGATGAGTGGAACAGAAACCCATGGATCAACAGGGAGGATGAGACGGCGGTGGGTTCAGCTGGTGTGTGTGTGTGTGTGTGAGACACTCACCCACAGTAGGCGTGTTGCTGGCACTCAGAGATGCATTAGAGGACAGAGATGAGGAGCTTTCAGCACGGGCCAGTGGAGCAGTGGGAGGGGGGCTGGAGTTCACCACCTTAGGAGGACTGAATGGCCGACCCTACAGTCAAATCAACCAACCAACCAATCATCCAATCAACCAACAAACCAGCCAACCAATTAGCCACTGAATGCTCTGGTTTTACTAGTACTCACGAGTTCAGTGATGCCACTAAGTTTTCCTGCAGGTATTTTGGGTCTTGACGCAGGTCGTGGAGGGGGCACGATAGTTGCTGTACCCAGAGGGGTGTTAGGTCTGTTCTGTGTGGGCGCTAAACAGAAAAAGGGTAGAAGATGGGGGTTAGAACCAAATCCTCCACCCACAATAACCACTCTTATTGTGATCCCTGTTAAACTACTAAAAGGCATTTTGCCATATGCAAATATTTCAGTCATGCATGGACCATGAAATATCCACAACAAATCAAGCATGACACTAAAAGAATAAGTACAATTAGACCAACACTACATAACCACACCTCACACATGCACAAAATAAATAAAACCAAAACAATTAAACAGAACCAAGCAAATAGAAAACAAATGGAAAAACAATTGTTACATAGTTACATATATATAAAAAAAGCAATAAAGGAAACAGAGATTACAAGGGATAAGTCCACTTTCCAACAAACAAAGCCAAAAACAATGCTGTAATCACAGTCATTACAATACTCATTCACCAAATGAGAAGCAAAAATTAAGAAAATAACTAAAAAAAATGAAAGAAAATTTAAATTAATATGACAGCGGATGAACAAAAGCAATAGAAACAATGTAAAAATTAAGGAGCAAGTGATGACGAATAAAAGAGAACTTTATTCACTTAAAAAAAATCAAACAGAACTAATGAGTGCATTTTCAAAAATCCACACATGCATTTCACCTCCACACACCACGGCATGGCTTTAGGGCCTCTCTCACTCATTTTCTCCCTATCATAACTATGCTGCAGTAGGCTACTCCTGTCACCTGTCACTCCTGCTGTGTGGTCCTCCAGCAGCAAGGGGGGGCTCTGCTCTTTCAGGCTTTCACTAGTGAAAGGGTCAGAGGGGTCACTTGAGGAGAAGAAACATGGCAGTTTGGGAGGAGGTACAGACTGCGGCCGGCGTGGCTGTCTGGGAGACCCGACAGAATTTCCGCGGCGGGAAGGCACAAAGTCGTCGTTGAAGGCAATCCACTGGCTCTGAGACCACGACAAAAGCACGTCTGTACCCGCCGCAGGAGCACTGAGTGGGGCCTTGTGGGTAACGCAGTCTCTTGTGGCAGCAGGAAGAACTGGGGGCACACTCATAGCTCTTGTTGGAACCAAGGTGGGTGGAGCAAATGGATCATTTGAAAGATCCAAGGGAGAACTGGACGCAGGGCTTGGGAGTATTGGAAAGGGGGAGGAATTAAGGGAGGGTAAAGAAAAAGGTGAGGTACTTGGGAATATCAAAGGGTGAGGTGAACCAGAGGAACTGGGAAAAATGGACGCCTCTTTGGCCTGCACATCATCTGCAGAAGCAGGAGGGACTGCCTGCTGTTGCTCCTCCTCTGCTGTAGGGGGCACCAGAGAGCACACAACCATACAGGATGATAAAGGGAGACAAATGCACACACAAATATACACAAGCAAAAATACACAAACACACATCTTCTGGTTCACACCATGCATTAACAGAGCTCATACAAACATAGTCTATTTCCATTAAACACAGTTCATCCAGATACAGAAAAAAGAATATACCATCAAATATGTTGTGTTTATTATTTTAATGCCTCTATGATCATTTAAAATAAAACAGAACTAAAGACAGAACTAAAAAATTTTTAGTTAATAAAATAAAAGCATAAAAATGAATCAAATTTAAATTAATAAAAAGGTAAGTTTAGCGACAACAGAATTGATGGTAAGACTCCAACTACAGTTTTTAAAAGATTCCCACATGTTGTGACTTCCTTTTGGTTAAGAGGCATAAAATATGCCTTAGTCATGCATAAGTCATACATAAGACTGGTCAGATTCTCTGACAATAATGAGAAAGCTTCTGGTAAACTCGGTGCAAAGCTGAGCTGACTCTGTACAATGGATCAGAGCAGCTGTCAGCATGCAGTGATGTCTGAGAACCATGTGTGAGCGTTACATACAGCTGAACACAGCTCAACACCTACGTCTCACACAGCTTTAAAAGAAACAGCCCTAAACGCTCCATACAAACACTACTGAAAAGGCCTGTGTAAATATTGAAATATGGGGGGGGGGCGGGTTGCCTTAATCAAAGTTAAATTATTTCAAATTCAAAAAAAACTTTTGACCAATGGGGATCTTTAAAAACTGTCTGAGAGATCATAAAAAATATTTTTAAAAAATGATAAAAACATAGGCAAAGGAAAAGCCAGCAGGAACATTCAGCAACACTTCTTTGACATAGAGGCTGATTGAACTGGTTCCATTGCTCTCTATTTGGGAAGCCAGGCTGGTTAGTTTACAGAGCCCATAAAGCAGGGTTTCTTGTGAGCTCAGATTGTCTGGGTAACAAGCACTGTGCACTACAGTTACCTGGAACTTCAAAAACCTCATCAGTGAGTTGAAGAGAGGGAGACAGCGGAAGGGGTGAAAATAAAAGGGAGGCAAGGTCTGAGAAAATGATAAATAAAAGAAAGAAACAAAAAAGAAAGACAAAGAAAATTCAGCGTAGCCCTTTTCAGTTAACAAGAAAACAGACTGAGCCAACAAACAAATGGTTTTAAATGCTGATATTAAAATTGAGCAGTTTTCCCTGTTCATTTCATCATTTATTTATGAAAAAGAAAGGGTGTTTTCCCTTCAGTTCATACTTTCTTGCCTTTTTTTCCTGTCTATTGCTGCTCCATCTCTTCCCCTTTACTTCTCGCTCTTTTTCGAATCTTACAGGTTCTGACAGTAACAAGATTGTGTTTGACAACATCTGTGACACAGGGCCCCAAGCCCCGCCCTCTGACCTCCGCAGGTGCCAATTAACTCTGGATTACGATTGGCCCTCACAGAGGTCATCGCTTGACTGGCAGCTCGACCATTGCTAAGCGACGGCATTAGACACGAGATTCGTGAGAATAATACACCCGCTCTCACACACACACACACACTCTCTGTACTAAACCCATTATCAAGAACCACGCCCATCCACCAGACCTGGCTAAAAACACGCCTCACATATTCACGCCAAGTTGGAAAGGAGGAGAAAAGAGTGAGAGGAAAAGGAGCAGAATGATGTAACCAAAAGTAAAAATAACACACACATTCAAAACGAACACTAAACGAGCACTAAACAAAACTGTGACTGATGATTTTATATTACTTATAAAAAAAACAATCATAAAACAAAATCCGTAAATAATACCAGAGCATAAAATTTAAATTAACATTTGTTGATCCAGCTGTAAGCCCTGAATATTCCTTCTTTGTAAAACACACAAGCACATACAGCATGTGCTGCAAATTGAGCAGACACCATCTGCTGTCAGCAGTGCAGTCTCAGGAGAAAGACATGGATGTCTCTCAGATCCCTTAAGTAAGAATGCCAATTCATTCCATCAGTCAGGGTCAAACTTCCAGACGACAGTCCAGGGAAAGAGAGGGAGCAAGAGAATGTGCCAGAGGGAGGGGGAAGGGGAGGGGGTGAAAGAAAGAATGACAGCTAGACTGAGCAGAGGGAAGAGAGGAGATATAGGCTTTAAGGAGAAAGAGGGACACTTAAAATATACTACGGGCATAGTTCCAAAATTCATTCATCAAATTGCTCAACAACACCTACACCACCAAAAAATAAAAAGAACACAAGAAAGAAAATAATAAAGATAAGAAATGAACAGGGGGAAAAAAAGCAAATCAATAAATTACACAAAAAAATAACAGTGCTGTGTATGGAAATGTAAAGTGGGCCATCGGTTAGGGCAAGGTCGGTTATGGGGTTTCCGTGACAACAGAAGCTGAGGCAGACTCCCCAGGGGAAAGCCGTTGTGATGTGGAAAAGCCCAACACTTTCTCCAGCCTGTACACATCATCAATAATGAAAGAGGCCAGTCCTCAGCCTCCCAGAGCGTGGGGGTTGGAGGTAAGAGGCTGAGCAAGTTAATACTGACCGACTCACTTCTGTGTGTGTGTGTGTGTTCCACAGTGAGTGCACGGCATAGATATACTATTCTATTACTACCCTGTTATGTTATGTCCTTTTTTCATAAGGAGCTGGGTTCATTTATGTCATAGGCATTTTTTTTTATCCTATGTAATTACTGCATCACCTGACATGAAACCATACTGCTCATACAGTGAATGGTATATGTTAGTTAGGAGACAGTGTACGCTACAGACAGAAGGTTCCTGTGACACAGTGGCTTTAAATGATATGACTTTACATTGATGCTGTGGCTGGAGTATAAGAAGAGCGTGTTACCTGTGGAGGAGGAGCCAGAGGAGGAGCCAGTCTGGGTTGGCCCAAACGGATCAAGAGAGAGCAAATCACTGTTGGCCAATCTGCTTCTGCAGAGAGAAAGAGAGAGAGAGAGAGAGAGAGAGAGAGAGAGAGAGAGAGGCGGGGGTGGGATATCACAATGTCCAGCCATAATCCAATGTGACATATAGATGGTCAGCATCTCAAAACAATAAATTTGTCTTTGACTAGGATTTTGTTCCCATGTATAATTCCAACCAGACTGCTAATAGTAAACAAGTTTATAATCTCTCTCTAAAACATTTCCTTAAATAAGAGCAAAGCTATCATTATCTTTGCTTATCAGCAATTTTAGAATTACTATGATTAGTTTCACTTTGCCGGTTTAAAACTGCAAAGACAAAATGAATAGTGGCTATATCAGCCCCACAGTCCAGGTGCTGCTTAAGTAAATATGAAGACTAAGAGTTCAAATTTGTTACACACTCATTATAAGATGACTGCATCCGTGGCTTCCCCAATTCATCACCTGACAGAAAGAGAGAGAGAGAGAGGGAGTAAAGAGACAGAGAGACAGAGAGAGAGAGAGAGACAGAGAGAGAGAGAGAGAGAGAGGGAGTAGAGAGACAGAGAGAGAGGACAAGTTAACCAAACAGAAAATATGAGGAAACTCAAAGGCAAACCACCCTGTGTTGTTAGTAAGGGAAAGGAAAGAGTCATAGAGTCAAGAGCATTTTATGGAGTTTACCCCTATCCTGGGTGTGGAGAAGTTGTGCATACACCCCTCTACCATATCCACTTCAGGATTTTTTGGGTGCCAGAGGCCATAAAATGCTCGTCTCCTGTGTTCAAAGTATCAGAGAGCCCTCTTCACAGTTGAGTTACTATACAAATAAGCATCTTTTTGCTAAAAGAGTAATATGTTGCTACCGTGGAACTTCTATTATTACAACTCCAGAAGAAACCGTGCTAAACTGTACACTTTTCCAAAACAAATATCCAAAATCACAGGATGGAGAAAAGGACATACAGAAGTTACATCTGCTGGTAGCATTGCTAGAAAAAAAGCAGTCAGAGAACCCTGAAGGAAAATTGTCATCTACAGAAGCCTACAAACCCAAACAGGTACCAGACACCTAACCCAAGTTAGTCAGCTTTAATAACAATGCTCATGTTAGCTTTCACCTTAGCCTTAAACGACACCATCAGATTACAATGAGATCTCAGGTCTGAGAGGTTCGAGTGGTGTTAGATGTTGTCTAAGATGTAGATTTAACTAAGACGAACACACTTTATAGTATTTATCACTTTTAACAATAGTTATGATATTCTATGGTACAAATAAATGTTAACTTTACTGTTCAAACTCAGCACTTTGATTCAGTTGTAGTCAGTGGTAGCTGATCTACAGTATGTTGTGCTGCACGAACTTTAGATGTCTACATACGTTAGAAATCCTGGTTGTTACATTTAGTCATATGGAATGTAAATTAATTATGTTTGCAGTAGCTGTGGTTGAATACATTATTAAAATCATAATATGAGATGACAGCCATGCTAATAAACAGCACCTGTGGTACATTAGCTCTGTCTCCATGGTGACCACTGTCACTGATATAATACAGTGTGGTATAAGGTCAAAGCTGCACTAGACTTACATATCAGTTCCTATCATTTTCTGTGATAACTTTATTGATTGTTGTACTAAAATTGGAATGTTCAGCTTTTCAGTCTTAAAAAAGTGTTTGTGTGTGTGTGCTAACTAAGCGGCCTGATTTGTGTGCACAGTCACAAACACTCATACTCACCTGCCCTTGAGTGAGAGTGTAAAGAGTATTGTTTGGGTACTCCTGTCAACCCTGAGTGTGTGTAGAATACATATTTGCATGTGAATTTAAAAAAGAAGAATTATACTGGTCCTGAGTGTGTATACATTTAATCCATTCATTTAGATTTCAATTTAATCAGCCTAAAACTCACTCTTCAAAAGTGTTATATTTCGAGACATAAGTCAGCCTTATACAAACAAAGAAAAACATTCATCACATAGCCCACTTTAAGTATATGAATGTAAATAATTATATGAATGTAAAGGCTTAAACAATAAAGTTCTTTTACACACCTCTTCTGGGTGACATTATACATTGCCTCGGGACTATCGGAATTTTTGTGCTCTTAGCATAAGCATTCAATTTCCAATAACTGAGAGGGCACAGAATTTTCTACAGTGAGGAATTATGAATTTTCTGAAACCAGACTTTCTCTGTACTACAATAAGCACAAAATAAGAACTCCTTAACTGTGGTTTCACATTGGCAAAAACAAATGAATGTGTATTCCATTACATATTTATAATACATTTTAAATTACTGGGAAATAATGGTCGGCATACAAAATCACTGTCAGATGTGTATTAAACTGGAATATGAAACTAAACTAATGAACAGTGTGTTCTGGTAATAGACGCAGTGGTATTCAGATTTAAACACCCCCGGTTTGAACTGGGACATGAAACGCCTTACATCCAGACAAAGAGGACAGATTACTGAGGGCAGCTTGAGTACGATAAAACCTTTCAACAGTGCGATGACTTTTGTGTGCAGTGGATATGGGACATACACAAACACCTTTTAATGCACTGAACGTCAAAACACACGATGTTGAAAAGGAGCAAAAATGGAAACGGTAAAGTCAAACAAGCATCTGTGTGAATTTAAGGCAAAAGTTACTGTAACAATGTAAAACTGATTCCCACAAGACAAACATCAACAGACATTTAAGCAATTATACTTGTACCAGGGTTTTAAGGAGCAACAGACATTTTTTTTTTTTAAAGAAAGCTGCTGCTTTCTTTCTGTTGGGATAAGTTGGCCGAGGAAGGGTTTCTGAAGGAGGAGGGGGCGGGGGAGGTGAGGGGAAAGAGAGGGTGTGAGGAGCAAGCAAGCGAGCCAGGGCGTGACTTGCTCCAAAAAAAAAAAAAATTCATCGCCAAGAAAAACTAAGCCAAGGACCTGAGGAGTCAAAATGGCAACCACACTCCTGAGACAAAACATTACGCAGAGTAAGAGAAGGACAGAGGGAGGAGAAGGAGGAGGAGAATAATACTCACTAGACTGATTCCTCTTCATATGACCCTAGAAATGAAAACAGGCATCAATTAGAGAGAGAGAAGTTATACAAACAGCAGGAGACATGAAGAACTCCTCAAAAAAAAAAAAAAGAAGAAAAAAAAAAAAAAAAAGACCTTCATGACTGGTTCGCGGTGTATCAGCCTTCTGGGACCAGAAAATACTTTTATTAGAGAGAGGAATCTCTCTCTGTCTGTCTGTCTCTCATTCTCACCCCTTCTCTCTCTCTCTCACACACACACACACACACACACACACACAAAGACAAACACAGACACAAGTATTCCTCACAATGTCAGCTCTATGTAAACCACAAAACTAAACATGACAATGTGACTAAACAGACATTAGTATCATTAAACACAACCATGAAAAATTATTATAACACATGCACACACACACATGCAAATACACTTATTCACACATACACATATGGAGGAACTGAGGGACTGTAACTCTGAATGGTCACGGAGATGCACAGTAGAAATGCAATTCTGTACGACTCAATGGAACATCTGCACATTCATTACAATAAGACCACAGGGACAGGAAACACGTACTGCTCCAGCCTGACACCACAGGGACAGATAGAGTTGTGAACACACACACACACACACTAACACACACACACACACTAACACACACACAGAGCCACAGTCAGGGTTTGGTCCCACAGGCACTGAGCGGCAAATGGGTTCAATTAAAACTCCTAGGCCACACACCAGCCTAGTGCAGATATAATACTGAGTGAGAGAGAGAGAGAGAGAGAGAGAAAGAGAGAGAGAGAGAAAGAGAAAGGGAGAGAGAAGCAAAAGATACAACAGGAGGGAGCAAGAGATGAAAAATGGAAAGAAAAGCATTTGCAATAATCCAGAACAGATGAAGCAGCATTCATCATCACCTACAGTTTCAAACTGAAGAACATTAAACACAAAACGTATCCGTCAACATCAGAGGAGAGGGAAAATTAAAATAAAAGGGGGATTTGAAGGAATGAGAGTGAGAGGACAGTAAAAACAGAGAGGTGCACAGACTCGAAATACCCGAGGTAAAAGTCCAAAGCATAAAGAAAAACAGTGAACTCTGCAGTTTTCTTTGGAGAGGCTTGTGCCAACCTCTTTTGGATGTGAAAATATTTGAAAGGTTAAGTCCACATGTTTACAAGGCTCATTTAGAAAGTGTCACAATCCAAAAGTTCAGGGTGGCAAAGTGAAAAAAAAAACAAAACTCAATTTCTGAGAGATGCAACGTCAATGTGTCTTAAATTGAGCAAACGTATTTGGCTAAAAACGGGGCTAAAACAAACAGCAGCCCAATGGGGCACATGCAAACCATAAGCAGGCATTCAAGGAAAAGTATTATTTTAGAAATACATCATTCTGACTTATTCAATGAGAGAGAGAGAGAGAGAGAGAGAGAGAGAGAGGGAGGGAGGGGAAGATGAGAAGAGGGAGGAAAGCAAAGAAAGGAAAGTAAAGGAGGCAGAGAATGGCTTGTAGAAGGGAAGAATATAAAGTTCGCAAAGGATGAGAGACAGATGGGTAGAAATACGATTTCACATACACACACAGAGAGAGAGAGAGAGAGAGAGAGAGAGATTTGGTGCCAGCAGTTTTGCATGCAACAAGATGTCTACAGTAAAACACAATCTTTCAACACACTCCTTTTCTTTCCATCTCTCTTAAACACAAAAACCACTTCCAGCAACTTGAAACTATGTGAACAACAACCAACAGTTCGTCAATAGTATAGCTTTCAGCCAAATATCAGCCTTTACTCTCACTTTCACTAGATGCACTGAAGAAATGCAAGCAAAGTGTCAACAAGTGCACTGTGCTAGCTCATTAGAAACAGACTCAAACATACACACAAAAACACACACGAACACACACAAATGCTAATTCAACCACCCCACGTCCGGTTATCGTGAAACCTGCTTGAGCAGGAAGTCAGATGGGCTTTATTTACCAACAACATCCACAGATGTTTCTCACTACACACACATACATATGCACATACACACGCAAAAACAGATGTTTCTTCGACTACACATACACACAGATGTTTTTCAGGATACACACACATACACAGATATTCCTCACTTCACACACACATGCACACACACACACATACACGCACACGTGCACAATCATTCACGCATGCATGCACACATGTGCACACACACACACAGAGGTTTTAGCTTGGATCTGAGGGAAAAGGAATCTTCCGGAAAGATGAGGGGCACAGAACTATACAGTTATCATCACAGACTGCCGCATGCTTTCAAACCCAAATACTGAGAATCTCTCTCTTCACTCTGAACATAACAGCTCTTATGCCTTCATAGAACTGTTTCTCAGATTTACAAACAATCTGCTACTGCCCCCTAGTGTTACCTCATCATATTAAAATGGAACAAAGAGACAGAGAAGAAGAAGGGAGAGACAGACAACTGAATACAATGAATGAGGTCACATTAACCAATCAAATCACATAGAGCAAGGCCAATAGGAACTCACTCTCAGCATCTCTGCGTCTACACACACACACATATATATATAAATATATAAACACACTGTCTGTCTGTGTGTGAGTGTGTGTGTATGTATGTATTTACCGTGGTGGATGGTGACAGGGTAATATTTCCAATTGAAGCTTTGAGTTCATCTATGGTGGCTTTACTCTGGTGCGTGCCATTGTTGGGCTGAACTGGTTTGATCTCCACGTGGAACTTTCTAGGTTCATCATCATCCTCTGAGTCACTGGATGAGTAGAAAGAGTTATCTTTGGCATGTGGAGCGAAACATTAAGGAAGCAAACAGAACGGGCATGAAACAAAGCACATACATTCTCAAAACCAATTAAAACTGTGGAAAGCATATCATTTTTTTTCTTTTTCAGGCCTGTTTTTGGCTTAGCTCCAAAGATAGAGACGGTTTTAAGAGAGCTCAAATGAAGAAAGAAGAAGTTTGGTTACAGAACAACAGTAACACAAACAGTATAGGGAACACTGGTGACAGTCACATGAAAACATTAGCACCAGAGCAGGAAACAGGTAAAGGTACAGAGCAGATTAAGAGATGGAAAAAAAACAAGAGAACTTAAGACAAAAGTTGAGTTTGGAGAGTCAAATGTTCCCAGTGTTTCCCATCTAATTTGCAAACTGTCATAATCCAGCAAAGCTGGTGGTATGTATCTACAGAATTGGTGAACAGCTGTGTGAACAATAAACAGAAAAAGGATATCATTCTCGTTGACTTCCGGTCTGATACAGAAACCTTCCTCGTCTACCCGAGGAACGTTCTGGAACAGAAAGTATTCAGCACAAGCAATGAATTTCATCACGTACAATTATAACACAACAATACATAATGATACTGCATTACGATATCGATACCAACTGTGTTTTTTCTACTTACACAAATATCATGAAATTTCAGGGTACAGATTACGACAAATTATTTAAAATGCTTTCTTAAATTATACAAACCAGTGAATTACATTGAACATAATAATTATTTCATTTAAACTGGGTGAGAAGGAAAGACATTGTTTCAGAAGATCAGATAATGAAGCACCTATGCATACTTACAGCATTCTGGATATCAATGGCCCCATAGAAACCTGGTGGAGTTCCATTGGTGGCATTCTACATTAAGACAAAGTGTTTTCAAAAGACACAAAACATGTCTGAATTAGGTTTAGCAAGACTTGAATATGCTGAACTGCCTTCAGCTTAACAACTCTACTCCTTTCCTAATGCTAGAAACAATACAGTAACAATTATGACAACTACAAATATCTCTTTTATGACTATTGAAATAAGACAAGCATTACGTTCAAGAGACAAAGACAAGTGTCAATTAGAAGGGGTGTAGCCATTGATTAAAATTTCAAAACATTTAATTAAAAAAAAGAATAATGCACATACAACAGCTTCGACTTCAGTCGACTCCCTGTGAGAGAAAGAGAGAGAAACAAACTTTCACAATGTGATGAGAGTAATATGTCCAATATCTGAGAGATTAACATTATCCAAATACTTTTAGGGAAAGATCATCCATATTTTTCTGAACTGTTTAAAAATGAAGATTTTTAATGATTTGTATTTCAAACATCCTTCAGATCCATTAACATCTCACACCTTTAACACATTTAAACTAAAATAAAACAAGACATTTTGATATTTTCGCAATGAGGGATTCATGTGACAGATACAGTTTCATTAGAAAGCTTTAATGAGTTCCACACAGAGATGAAACACTCATTTTAACAGCAAAAAAAAATGAAACAGACGAACCAAAGCACCACCAAACTGGAAACAAACACCAAAGCTACAGAGTGAGTGGGGAATTTTCAAAAACGTGTCTGAACTCACATGGAGTCTGTGTCTTTGTCTTTCCTCCGACCTGGGATGGCAAATGTCTTACGCTTTCTGGGTTTGGCACCTTGTTACACAGCAGAGAGTATAACAATGAGTATTCAGAGGATGATCTCAGCTCTGAGGTAAATGTCCAGTGATAATTTTTTCACTAATTTGACCATTTACTGATTTTGGATATTGTGATGTAATGAAAAGATGGCATGATGAAAAATAACACAGACACACAGATAGATAGATATCAAGAGAGAGGGAGAAAAAGAAAGTGAAAAGGGTGAAAAAAAACTGATTGTAAGTACTGACCTTCAGTGGCTATGGAAACATTGCATTCCTCAAACTCAATGGGCCCTAAAAAATAAATAAACAAAAATATAAACATACAAACATATTAAATCTAGGGGTCATTATGTGGTCAGTTTATTCCTTTTTCAGGTTCACATTTTTCTCCTAGTACAAAATGAAAGACATGTGCCAGTGAATTGCACCCCCCTCCTCAATACACACACACAGACACACACACACTCACAGGCCTGTGTATCAGAGCTATCAGGGTAAATGATGTGTATGGTAAATGACGGAGTCAGCTGTATATCTAGTTGCCATCAAGCAGATGTGATGACCCCCCTGAGTCATAACAAACAGCTTATAACACACTCAATACACACAGAACACAGAGCACACACAGAGTGAACTCAGTCTGTATGACAGAGAGTGTTCAAAAAAACAAACATATCACAAAACAAAAACTATACAGTTTGATCTGAAGAGATGGTACAAAAACAGATTTCCATCATCTGAAAAAGAAAGAAAGAAAGAAAGAAAGAAAGAAAGAAAGAAAAAGGATCCATTTATACAGGTTTAAATAAGATATTAGAATGGCACAGCCCGTGTTAAAAGCAACACACAGCACCTGCTTCATTAGGTGCTCCTCAGTCGTATAACTCTCCATTCAAGCTTCTGCACTCAGAGGGCAACACAAATACACTGACATGCAGGGGCAGGCAATCTAAAACTAACACACCAGTTTACACGCAAACACATGCTCTTTCTCTCTCCCTCCCTCTCCCTCTTTCTGTGGATATCTGCCATGACTATTCATGATTCTGTTTCTTTGACTCTCCTGAAAGTGGCTGATAAAGATGAAACCGGAGCATGGTAAACATGCAGTGAGCACCCAACACTATTCCTATCACCAATACCAGACCCATTCAGAAACATCCATATCAGTGTTTGGCAAGCATACTGACAATTACAGTCACATGGCCGGCTTGATAAACACTCCAAATAAGCAGAAAAAGAGCAGCTCTTTCCAAATTCTTGCCATCATTAAAAAAACTGAAGGTAACTCTTAATGGAAAGAGACATCTTCTTCTTTAGTCAGCATTCATTTTCTGAGAGGAGGGGCTTAAATAATGTCCCAAATATGTAATAATATACTCAAAACGCACCATATTCCCCTGTAATAACTGAAACGTTTACTTCACGTGCCCAGTCTCTCAGGGAGCAGCTTGGAGCCCAGCGTATAAGTATGGTACCTGTGCTTCCGTGACTGAGCCAGAGGAGTCTGAAAAGAGAGGAGTTAAGAGGAGAAAAGACTCTGATCTCTGCTAAGAGCCCTTAAGTGAGTTTTCCCTTTGTGTGTTTACACGCAGAAAAGCTAATGCATGTGGAAGAAACGAAGAACGGGTCATGCTACCAGACTACTGTGAGTGTGTATGCATGAGAGAGAGAGAGAGAGAGAGACAGAGAGAGAGAGAGAGAGAGAGAGAGAGAAAGAGAGAGAAAGTGCCTTGGGCAATATTTTCATATGCACAAGAATGCCTTGACCTGAAAAAACAGGGGCACACGATACTTAACTCAAACATATATGATGTGGGCTTAATACAATTTCCCTTGAGAAGCAGGTGGCCAGCTGAGAGCAGAATTGACGTATTGTTCAGTGTGAGAGCAAAATGTGAAACAAGCGGCATCACATCACATCAAGTGGATTGGATAAAAGTACGGCAATGACCAATCTACTCTGGTGTGCAAGAGCAGCATTATTATCTCCGTTTACCTCTCATTTCTTTCCCACTGTGCCCGCTCGCTCTCTCTCTCTCTTTCTGCTTTCTCTCTGTTTGCTCCCTTTCCCTCTGTCTCTATCGTGACTAGTGTTCGTGTGTGTGCAGTCTGCTCCAATCAAAACAAGGTACACGTCATCAGAGAAATAGACAGAGATTATCCCATTCTCTCTCTCTCTCTCTTCAGAGTTTCCAGATGAACTGGGCAAGGAGGTTTATTTAATGATGGTTCTGAGAAACATTTATCATAATTCCACAGAATATCATGGCTGATTTTACTTACTGACAGCAATCACTTCCTTATCCAAACACAGACCAATTCTAATTACAGAACAGAGGAAAAAAAAGAAAAGACTGGAACAAGTACCCACACACACACAGACACACACACACACACACACACACATTCGCTTGTGTCCAAAAATCACTTCTGTGTAACTGGAAAGACAGAACAGAAAAGTAATTGCTACAGTACGCAGAGTCAGGACAGGAAGAGGTTGATGACAATACAAGATTTATTCAGACAGCATTCATACACATGAAGTCAAACACACAGACAATCCAACTCCGCCTAACCCTGGAGAAGTCCTGACACTTTTCTTTAAACATATCATAGACTGACAGCCAGCATACATCTGTGTATATGCATATGTGTATATATTATATATGAATGAGTATGGAAATACGCTATTGTGAGTATATAGGAGCAACACAGTCACGCACGCATCAGAGGCTGTGTGTGCGTGTTTTAAATTGCGTCCGTGGGGCGGGGCTGAGACAGGAAGTGTGAGGAGGGTTTGCGTGCCTGGCCAGTTGCCAGTTCCCAGCTCAGCTGGATATCAGTGAACTTCTGCCCGCCCCCCCCCCCCTACACTCCAACCCCCCGCCCCACTACTCTAACACACACACACACACGCACATGCACACGCACACACAAACCCCGCCCTCCCTCCCAGCACGGCACCTCAGAATTGTTTCCGCCTCACAAAGTTTGTTCTCTCGCCCTCTCCTGCTCTCTCTCTCTTTCTGGGAAGGCGGCGTGACAGTTATCGCTGCGTTTACCTCATCAGCGTTGCGGGCAGGTTATTGTTCTGACAGCCTCTGCGATCCCTAATGAACAGCTTGATAACAGAGCAGGAAATTTTTTGGGGGGGGGGCGGCAAAACTTGTTTTTAGTCTAAATTAATTCCGCTGTCACAACAGATGAGATTTTGTGTGTGTGTGTGTGTGTGTGTGTGTGTGTGCGCGCGTGTGTTTTCGATCAAAGTTAAGATGGCTGGCTGAGAGATTAAAGGTGCAGTGTGTAAGATTCAGAATGTCTGTATATACACATACTAACACCTGCCATACTATATATGTGACTACATATTTATAACTGATATGTTAAAAATATATACCATAATAGTTCACCAACACAAATGTGGTGGGTAAGACAACCATTCTAACGATGCTTACACACCACTAAGAGGGCAGTTTGGTTAGAGACATTCTAACGATGCTTACACACCACTAAGAGGGCAGTTTGGTTAGAGTCATTCTAACGATGCTTACACACCACTAAGAGGGCAGTTTGGTTAGAGTCATTCTAACGATGCTTACACACCACTAAGAGGGCAGTTTGGTTAGAGTCATTCTAACGATGCTTACACACCACTAAGAGGGCAGTTTGGTTAGAGTCATTCTAACGATGCTTACACACCACTAAGAGGGCAGTTTGGTTAGAGTCATTCTAACGATGCTTACACACCACTAAGAGGGCAGTTTGGTTAGAGACATTCTAACGGTGCTTACACACCACTAAGAGGGCAGTTTCGTTAGAGACATTCTAACGATGCTTACACACCACTAAGAGGGCAGTTTGGTTGCAGTAAAGCAACTGTAGTGACTCAGGTCATCACAAGGAGACAGGAGAAAAGGAAGGCAAGGAGAGAAATAAGGAGGGATAAGAAGAATACAGGAAGAACCCATGAAACTAAAAGATGGTGAAAAGAGTACAGGAGAGTGAGAGAAAGTAAAGAAAACGAAAAAAGAGAGAGTATTAGCCACACTGAGCTCAGTCCTCAATCTGACATATTTCCTGTGAAATGGGGCTACCCTGACATTCCATTTAGCATGTGACCGCTAACCCAGACTGCTCTCTCTCTCTCTCTCTCTCTCTCTCTCTCTCTCTCTCTCCCTCTCTCTCTCTCTCTCTCTCTCTCTCTCTCTCTCTCTCTCTCTCTCTCTCTCTCTCTCTCTCTCTCTCTCTCTCTCTCTCTCTCTCTCTCTCTCTCTCTCCCTCTCTCTCTCTAAGGGGTCATGGCTGAACAATACCTCCTGTGTAAATTCCCCCATGCTATGGTAACCAAGACAAAATGTTGTGTGTGTGTGTGTGTGTGTGTGTGTAGTCTTACCTGGCCTCTCTTTCCCAGTTCCTTTGCTCTCTGCCAGATTCTGGATCAGACTCTCCACCGATGTGTTCTCCATGTTGTGCACAAACTCCTTATGGACCTACACACCAACAACAAGGGCAAGAGATAAGTTGAGAGGGGGACAGAAAGAGAGAAAGAGAGAGAGAGAGAGAAAGAGAATAAGAGAGAGAGACACACAGACACACACACACACACACACACACAGAGAAAGGATATATAACGTCATTGTTTATTCAGTTTCTTCACTCCTGCTCTTTTATTGTGAGGCGTGTAAGATTAGGACATGCACATTCAGAATCTCTTTCAGCAAACAGTAAGCTAAACTCTGAGTGTATGTGTATGTGTGTGTGTGTGTGTGTGTGTGTTGAGGAATGCCTCTTACAGAGTGTGTGTGTGTGTGTTTGTGTTTTGGGGAGATGAAATCTACAGTGTGAGAGAATGTTTAAGGTTTTTTGTACTAAAGTACATTTTATTGTGATTGACTGTCGTGTGAGATTTGTGTACATATCCGTTTGTGTTTTTGTTAAAGAAGCTGCGTTAAGTCTCCTTGGAAACCGTGTTCTGGGTTTTAAGTGCTTTGGGTTTTTTTTTTTTTTCGTTTTTTAAGAAGTGACAGAAATGTTACAGTCAGTAAGCAGTAACAGCCTTGGGCAATACACTTTAACTACAAATAGTTTCTTCAGTTTGGGTTTCAGGGTAATTGCTATTCTAATGTTTTCTGCTTTTGTGTTATTTTGAACGTCTAGTTGTACTTCGATGGTTCAGCGGTCAAAGGAGGCAGAGTTTACAAGTTATGGTGTTGTTATTATATTTACTGTTTTTTGTTTGTTTGTTTGTTTATTTGCTTGTACGTTTGTTTGTTTTCTGAGGCCGAATGGCCGAATGGTGATTTCCTCTGACAGAAATTATGAGACTCACACACGCACACGCACCACTATGGCATCACAGGACAGTGAACTGCACCTGACTGATATTTCATGTATGAACATCCACCTTGTCACGCCAACCAAACCCCAACTCCCTCTTTCCCCCTACCCCACCCCTCTCCAGAGCAAGCTGGACTAATGTACTCTCTATCTCACCAAAGGGATGAGAAAAAAGTGCGTGTGTGTGTGCTCGCAAAAGACAGAGATTTTCCAGATGTTTGGATGAGCAAATCCCTGACCTTCAAGCCATTTAATTACACACAGCTACACACTCCGTGTGTGTGTGTCTGTGTGTGTGTGTGTGAGAGAATGACTGAATATACAGGAGTATGGTGCCCTCTATGGTCACTGTTGAAATTGCAGAACAGCTTTGTTATCTGCTGTTATCTTTTATTGTCAATAGATCTAAGCTGTTCCACTAACATCTTTTCAACATTCCTTTACTCCTACCACACACAAAAATCTGCATAAAACACCAGAAAAAGTGTGTTAAAAAAGTGTGTTCATATTCTCTACTGCTGGTATAAGTTCAACCTAAAGTGGTTGGACACACACACAGAACTTACACAAAATACAATTCTATCTAGGTACACAAATGTGAGCAACAACTTATGTAATTTAACAGCTATTTGAGTCATGTGAATGCAATGAATGTATTGTGTGTGTGTGTGTGTGTGTGTGTGTGTGTGTGCGCGGGTGTGTGTGTGTGTGTGTGTGTGTGTGCGCAGGTGTGTGTGTGTGTGTGCGCGGGTGTGTGTGTGTGTGCGTGTGTGCGCGGGTGTGTGTGTGTGTGTGTGTGCGCGCGGGTGTGTGCGCGGGTGTGTGTGTGTGTGTGTGTGTGCGCGGGTGTGTGTGTGTGTGTGTGTGTGTGTGTGTGTGTGTGCGTGCGTGCGCGCGTGCATACGTGCGTGCGTGTGCTATGCTGATGTGGCATCACATACACCAGACATTCCCTTGAGGACTGTGAATATCTGACATGTAGAGTGGTTAACTACTCTCCACTTCAGAGGGACCTTTTTTTTTTAAGATGTCACTGTTACACAAAGACCGCTAAAATATTTATAGCTAAAGTTGGGTTGTTTATCTTTATTTAGAGTAAGTCCCTAAAAGAATATGAAAACCATAATGTATCTGTGTATGGTGAACATAGTTGTGTAATAACTCAGATGTTAGTTGATTTAGTGAGTGATGAGGATGGGTTTTCAGGCTTTTAATTGTTAAACATAAATGCATATAAAGAATGAATGCTCCTTATAAAAACAAAAAAATACCACATCAATGGACCCACACACACACAGAGGGTCATGACAAACTCATGGTAAACGTGTGTGTGTGTGTGTGTGTGTGTACATGCACATGCACATACATACTCACCTCTCTGATCTGTAAATGTGTTTCGTCAATGCAGCGGGAGTAGGACTGGATAATTTCCTTCATTTGAAGAACATGGTTTTCTTCAATGTCCTGGAATTTCTATTTATATGCACAAACACACACACACACACACACACACAAAAGCATATAAAAGTTTGCTATAAGATTATTAACATTATTATGACTGTTTACTTACACAGTTTTCTAATTTTACTTAAAAAATATGGAGTCAGATATGCAAAGATACAAAGAAATTGTTGGCAAAAAATCTCCCCATACGTCATGATATCTAGCCTTTTCTGTTTGGTTTTTTTTTTTGCATCACCATTGGTCTGTACTTTACCGCATGCTCGATGCTCGAGCACAATTTGAAAATAATCAAGCGAGCGGCTGACACAGGAAATTTCAGCTGATTTAATTTGATTTACTGACATTGTGAAGCTGTCTAGTGAAAGGATTAGGCCTATCTGCAGTGCTGAGAGTCCATTAGGTCTCTCTGCAGTTAGTGATTTGTTATTTATGAGGTTTATCCCATTCTATTTAATCCAAAGTCTTGTTGTACATTTTATTCTACTTTGCGTTGATGTTGTTCTGCACTTTTAATTAACTTATGTTAATGTTCAGGAATTGTCTAACGAATCGTGTTTATTCCATATTGGCTTTAATTTGTAGCTTGTAGGGATTCACCTTAACTTAAAAAGATAAAAATCCAAGGCACATATTAGCCCATTTGTTATTTAAACCTATATTTTGTTATGGTCATTTTTTTATATGCCACTTTGTTTGATGTTTGATATGCCCACACTTGACAGTCTCGTTTCAGTTTTGGTCATTTCATTATCAAGTTGTTTCTGTGCGCGAAAAAAAAAAAAAAAAGTTGTGTACATACATAGTCTGGTTTCTTTTTTACTGTGAGATATGGGCCTTCTATGTTCTAAATGGGCATATTTATTGTCGCTATAAGGTCACCATAATGCAGACTTTTCAAATAATGAGTGAGAAAAAGGATGGAACACGTCCTATTATAAAATAAATTCTTATGAAAAGGCAAGAAGACAAATTGTTTAATAGGGTGTTTCAGCTCTTTTGTATGGTGTGGAAAAAATGGAAGCCAGTGTCACAAATGAGTACACGGATCAATCAGGCAAAAAAAAAAACCCAAAAAAAGAAAAAAAAAAAAACATGATTCAACGATCAATTGACAATTGGCAAGACTTGACCAATCAGATTCGACTCTGTAAGTTCTTAGTCGGGGACACCCCTACTTCTGATGCACACTAATTGGCTTAGACATAACAGGACCGTATTCTGGGCCATAGAGAGCAACAGAGGAGTCAAATATGCCAACTGTATAAACTCCCAGCAGGCTCCAGGCTAAAACTATTAATCCAGTTTACTGGGAGAGATAATGAAAAAATCCATTCCCATATTATTGAATGAAATTTCAAGTTTAACCCAGCAAAACTGCTGGCATTTACTGAATACTGCACATGAGCATACGACATAATGTAAGCGTTTTCAGATCTTTGAATTTAAAACGTTTCTAGATGTTTCAAATAGACAGCTCAAGTTGGTGAGGTTACCCGAAGATGAAGTTTATGACATTTATTTCATTATTTGTACATTTTGAATAATTCTGCAGACCTGAACCCACCTTGCACTTGTTAAATGTTAAACCTTAAGAAAATTGCATAGACTACCATGTGACTTAACATGCCTTACATGCCAGAAAACCAAGAGGTTCTTCCCTAGTGACTATTTCTCTGGGAAAAAAACTGGAAGAAAGACAAGTCCCTCAACTAGTCCCATTATTTTCCAAGCATGTTTGAAAAACCAAATTTAGTTTGCGAAAACATTGTCACTGAAGCTGTAAGAAATGAAAAGTGACATGTTTCTCAAATGGAGCGAAAGAATCCACAATATTCATTGTAAAATTTACAAATTATGTTTTGAATTTGTACCACATGTCATATTTGTTTATAAAACATGACACATTTGCAAAATGTGCTTCATTTATTTGCAAACATTACTTCATAATTGTAAAACAAGGTTGTGAAACGTAATATATATGTCAACTGTCATTATATATGATATATCTGAAAAGTGGTACTGTATATAAGGCGCTGAGTTTGTTAATGAATTTTAGGGGCTTTGCTAATTTTCCTCTCATAATCTAGATCTTAGAATCTAGAACTATCATGTATCTGCACACAGATTATGCGCGCGTGTGTGTGTGTCTTTCCCTACATGCTTGGTGTACTTTTGAAGAGCAGCATCTATTTGGGTGAATAGTCAAGATAATGTGTGTTTCTGTCTATGCATGTGTGGGCACACAAAGAGACAAATGTGTATTTGTTGGCGCTGGTCTGACTTGAAGATATTATGTGATTTGAATTCTTGAATTCTCCAAAAAAAGCAATCCCGTTGATAGGACCAAATACACAGAATGCGCTCTCTCTCTCTCTCTCTCATGAACACACACACACACACACACAAACACACACACACACACACACACACACACTTACCTGTGCAGTATCAGTCATCCTCTGCTCAAACTCAGTCTTGGCGTTAGCGTATTTCTCCACATACGACTTATATGTCTCTGTGGCTTTCTTTGCCTTTACTCCAACCTAAAACAGTAAAACAACGAAACATATAAGTTTATGCATCCATAAGGTTTTCTGTGTGAATATTTACACATTCATTGAGATCAGTTCTGCTGCTGCACTGGAATGAAGTGTGTACGTATTAGTGAGTATGTCTGAGGCGTGGGCCTATCTATGTGACAGAGTTAAGAGTGAGTGTTTTTTTTTTTAAGATTAAGTTCATTGATTCAGTATCTGTAGAGTGTGTGTGTGTGTGTGTGTGTGTGCGTGCGTGTTTGGACCTTATCCAGGTCTCTCTGCGCTGCTCCCTCTTTCCGCATGCGTTCCTGTTCCAGAGTTTTGCTGTTGTAATTTTCCTTTGATTTCTGCAGGGCTGCAGACACACTCTGAATATTCTGCACTGCTTCCAGTGTGGATGCCACTTCCTCCTTCGTCTGACATCACAGTGTGGACAGCACACACATTTACACACCCCACAGAGAGAGAGAGAGAGAGAGAGAGAGAGAGAAAGAAAGAGAGACAACAGAACACAAACACAAAACAGTGAGCAAAAGAACACGTACACGAACACATACACATTCACGTACAACATGCTGTCACATCCAACCAAAATGTGCCAGAACCTATTTAGGCAGAAGTGTAATGGATACAAGCAGACCATGCAGACATGACAGAGCAACTCCTAATGCTTCACATAAAGCCACATTTTCACATCGGTGTCATATTTTGTGTTTGTATTTTTCTAAAAGAAAAAAAAAGTGAAAACTTGAAAAGTGAACTAAAATTCTAATGTCAGATGACAGAACAGAGTACAAACTGCTGTTGTTAGCTGCTAAGATACACAAATATACACACAGGCAGATAGAGAGATGGAGAGAGATAAAGTGTAGGAGAGTGAAAAAGCGTGAGTGCAAGGGAAAGACTGCTTAAACAGGAATGGTGAGAAACTAACTTTGTGTGAGAGATTAAAGAGCTATAACATGCTCCCACTCACACGCACACGCACATGCACGTTTAATGGCCCTGCTAATTCAGAGGCAAAGTTTATACGTTATCAGTGTACCCAACTGGAACTCTCTCATGTATTTAATATGAGTTGCTCCTTGGAGCGTGACACTGGATATTAAACTCTGTTTCCCGATACACGCAGTGCAGACACACACACACGCACACACACGCGCACACACACACACACACACAAATACACACACAAATACACACACACACACCCCACCATCCTTATTCGGGGCATATGATTGCAATGAATTTAGAATTTAGCCAAGGAGAGAGGCAATTCACAGTACAATCATATTTTAAAACTGGAACTCCATAAGTGACATACTTAAATGTTTATTTCTTCAAACTACCAGCCAAAACCAGCAAAACCAAGACTCTAATTGGTAGTATGAGTGATGGCTAGTTGACCTCATCCAGAAAACATAACAACCTTGAGACAAATGACCAACAGTGTGCTCACTCAACACACCGTCACTTTTTGGCCAATGCTGTTCACTCTGACTGCCCAAGTCTTCTCTTTTTCTCTCACTATGATTACATTAACGAACTAAAAAGTGCGTCACATTATCAAATATAAGACAGTAAAATCAACTGAGTATTGCAATTAACGCAATGATATACAATCTATTAATGAAATTTCAATATTATGTGAGCATTTTTTTAACTTGAATTTTCATCCACCATTTTGATCATCTGAGAGTTTTAGTTCACACATTCAATGGTTTCACAAAACTAACATTCTTTTCTTATATTTGATAATGCGACAAACTTTTTAGTTAAATAAGTTCAGTTGGGCTGGAGGGGATTCTGTACCACTCCTACTCTTTTGTTAATCTGCTACCTACCTGTGATCCTTGGCATGGTGATGGTCAGTGTGCTACACAGTGGAGGAATAAATTGGAGAGAGATGTAATCTGATAAGATAATTATTTTTTTTCTCTACCTTCTTATGGGCTTTGGCCTGTTCTTCCACATATTTCTGAACTTCCTTGATGAGCTCCTGTAGTTTTCTGACCAGGTCCATGTGACATCCAGCCAGTTTCTCTGTGGACACCTTAAACACATCCCACACCGGAGCAAACGTCCTGTCAGGGAGACAACATGACGACATGACTAAACACGCACTGAGAAAGACAGAAATCCCATACCAAATACAACATCCCAGAAGAGACAAATCAGAGCTTTTATAATTACTACTTACACACATAAAAATCAAGAACTAGGGCAAATATTGTGGGAGATATAGGACATAGCAAAATTACTACATACACTCACACACACACTTCAATGAAGCAAACATTTGTACAGAGGACACACTAACACTTACCCAAGCTGTGAGTAGTTGCCTGTAGACTTGGCCAGTTTAGTCATTGACCTGGCATATGCCTCTTCAATGGCGGCCCTAAGATAGAAGAACACCAGCAGTCAGAGCAGATCAGTGTCAAACTTCAGCCAATCAAAGTAAAACAGGGTCAGATAAAAGACACAGTGAAGGCTATGATATGGGAAAACAAAACAAAACGTATCATTCTTTTATTCATTCTTTCTTTCCGTCTTTTTCCTTATTCCCGAAAACCATGGTAACATCCATGTCTTGACACCAGGAGGCGCCAAAGCAGCCCTGTGTTTTGCTGCATGACTGTAGGTCTACCTTCCACAGTCAAAGCCAACATATGGAATAGAACAGAATAGAATATCTGTATTGTCATTGCACAGGTACAACGAGATTAAGTTTACAACTTCTGTACTCAATGCTATAAAAAACAACAAATAAGGTCAAAATAGAACAACAAATAAGATAAAATAGCAATAAAGTAGTAAAAAAAGGTATCAAACAGTATGAACAGTGTTCAGCAGTAGTAAATGAATAGTGAGACAGCTCAAGTGTGCCATGCAGCAACAGAACCAACACAGTACGGAGTAACAATATAAACAGTATGCACAATAAGTACAGTATAAACAGTATATGACAGTATAGACAGTGTAAACAGCGTCTGGCAATAGTGAATTGTGTAAACAGCTCAGATGTGCAAAAACAGCTCAGATGTGCAAACCACAGCAACAAACAGAGTAGTCAGTGTTGTAGACACAGATAGTCAATGTATGTAATACATATGTAATATATATTTAAGCATATACAGCTTATGTAACATACTAATAACAAACCAGCCAAGCCCACACTGTACGCAATGCAACCTCATACAGCAGCCCATATTATATACAAACTATGACATAAAAGCCTGACATCAGCTGCACAGACTGGCATTTGCAACTGTCATAAAAACATAACAGAAGTTACTCATTTGACTTGCTTCTGCTGACTGCTCTGTTGACTCTGGAGAGAAATGAGTTTATTACTTTTTCACATTTGCGTCTCTTTAAGAATGTTTTACTAAAATTAACGCCTCAGATCAAGTTCTGCGTGTGCACACAGACACACCTTTCACACACCTCAGTCAGATTTAAGTCTGTTCAAGCACAAGGAGGAATTCCAACACTCGCAAAGGGTGTTCTCAAACCAAGTTTTACCAAACCAAAGGACAAAGCAAGTCATGGTAAAAAACAAGGTAATCATTGCTGACAGATGCGGGGGTAAAAAGTGCTCAGAAGAAAAAGGCGAAGCTTGAGACTGAGCACTTGTGTAAGCTGTATAAAAGAGCATGTTTAAAGTCAGTCAGTTAAACCGTAATGGGGATTATAGAGCCACCTTTTGGTAGAAATGTAGAGATCGAAATTCCTCAGAGTTAGTCACTGACTTTGAAGGGATTTTTAAAAAGGCAGCAAATTATTTAATCCATAAAACAGATTTATTGTTGCTAGGAATTCGTTGGCCAGGGAGGGGGGACTTTCATTAAAAAATGACTGGAATCATTCAGACATGGTTCAGTCTTGTTTTATACCAGAATGTTATTTGAAGAAAGATTAATCGATTAAGGTAATCACTTTAAGAACAGATGTGGTTAATGTAAAATAATCCTCTCTGAAACAAAGCTTTTTTGGAAAGGTCTTTGGGTCTAATCAAATAACAGTAGATACAATAACCAGTATGTTGCCATATATATGCATTTCAGAGTCACATTAAATTTAATACTAGTCTCTCCACTTTTGTCTGAAGGAGAGTGGTCAGTCACAGCTCCATAAGACTCACAGAAGACCAAACAGTAAAACTGGAAAACCAAGAGTATTTACATTACATTGTACATTGTTTTTAGCTTTGAAAGCTCTCAATGGAAATTCAGAAGGTAAAGAATTCACACTGACATCACACAAACAGACCAGACAGGTCTCTATCTCCTTTTGTATATGTGTGTGTGTGTGTGTGCGCGCGCGTGTGCATTATGGCATGAATAAGTAATTAGCAGGTGCTGTGGCAGGAATATCACTTCTGTCTTTTCTACTAAAAAGGGACATTTCAGGCCTTCCAAACCCTGAGAGTGAAGCTGTGGTCACCTATCCTACATCCTCACCCCAAGCAATTTACACACCTCACACCCACACACTCTGACAGGACTTTGCATAGGTATGAATGCAACAATGGTTTCAAAAGTTTCAACAGCCAATTAAAGCCAGTTGTTTAAACTTTTTTAGTGCAACTTCGGGGCTGCATTTTCTCCAAGCAGAAAACATTAAGCGAAATACGCGTAATATTTAAATAAAATAGAGCAAAATAAACGTAATAATTAAAGGAAAAGAGATGGCGTTTAGTCTAAAAGGATTCTGATGTGCTCCACACCTGACAGCTGTCTTGCCAGAAATAAAATAAATGAGGGTTCCTGTACTATATATATAATATAATGATAATAATAGTGTAACTTCAATGTGGAAATGGTAGCAGTGAATGGCTGTGTCTCTTGTTGCAGCATGAGTCTTTTAGCATTGTTTTGCTAAGGGACAATGGATTACCACAAGGATAAAAAGAAAGAAAAAAAAACTCTGCTCTCACCTTTCTCTTATAAAGTCCGTCAGCTCCTTGCTGGATATCTGACCATGCTTCATGTTGTGGTAAAGAACGTCGAATCCATTGTTTTTTTCGCCCTACAAAAACACAAACAAACAAAAAAACAAAAGCCAAATTAAAAGGGGATATTTCTCAGAGGACTCCGATTAACAATCAGTGCATCAACAAACCTTTTCCTGCATAATAGAAAAACACATTAGAAAAACAAATAACAGGTTTTTTCGCTAACCAAGTCGGTTCTTTCCAAGATTAACGCCCTCATGGCCTGAATGGCGACCAAATGATTCCTAAGAACTTGCTGATCCACCATATTCATCCTAGACATGATTCTCCAATTAACTTAAACTGATCAAAATAAATGTTTTACAACAGAGGAACAGGAAGAATAGAGCTTCAGTCTGTTTGGACCAAGTTAGAATGAGCAGTTCAATCGATGTAACCATAGCGACACTGCTTTGGGTGTCCTGTGTCGGCATTTTAAAAATGCAAACCTCACAGAGATGCATTATTAATACTGAGGGCTATAAACTCAGACTTGTCCTGGTTCAATTGCATATACATTATTTTTCATAGTTCTTAACCAATAGCTGGAGACTCACTTAGCAACCCTGTGAAAAACATCTTGAAAACAAGTCAACAAGGGACACAAAAGTCACACACACAAATGAGGCAGTAACAAACAGGAAGGTTCACAGTGCTGTTTTACTAGCGTGTTACTTTAAATCAGAGGAAAATGTGTCAATCTTTTTTTTCCCCCCTCTTTTCCTCTTTCGCTGTCTGCTCAGCAGATCTGTTCTGAGTGACTGTGCTGAGGTCTGCAACCTGCACTCGCTGACCTCCTCATGTGCGCTGTCAGTCAAAAAAAAAAATTACAACATAGCAACAGCCAATGATGTCACGCAGGCTTCAATTCCAATGCAACAACAAGTTGTTAGTTCTGAGAGGATGACATCATGTCTATCGGTATGGCTGTTTTGTGAGGTCATTTACAGAAAATTAAAGTTAATTTTATGATTGTCACAATATGGCAGTAAGCTGTAACTAAAAGCATCGCAGAGCTGGAAAGAAAAAAAACAAAACAAAACACATGAAACTGCACCAGGAAATGACCTAATAAAAGCTACAGGGGCTAAAGCATGTACCGTAATGCAAGGGGTTTTCAGCCTCTTTAACCAGCGCTGTACACGGCCTGCCTTGGGTATAGCTTTTGCCTTAAATCTAATCTGTGTTTGTGTGTGTGTGTATGTGTGTGCATTTGAGTAGGAGTGTAGCCTGCTGTTTGGGATGTAAGCTTAGAGACTGTATTTGTGTATTGGGTTTGAGTGTTTAACTTTCATTTTAGTGTTTAAGGTCACTGCAAACATCGCAATATCAGAACCATGTGTACGTGTGTTCAGGGACGGTAACAGGAAAAGGTCACCATTCTGTTCCCTGCACACTGTGACATGGAATGCAGTAATATTAAAAAAAAAAAAAAGACACAAAAGCAAAACAAAAACAAACTCAGGAAACAGGTTTTTAGCGACCACACCTTTCATACACAGCACAATGCTACACTAAGTGCTCTTTCATTGGTTCATGTGGATCATGTGACTACACTGGGCCAACTATATGCTTGCACATACTAATCAAAATCACAAACTTGTTTTCACATAAATGTTTTAAGTCTAAATAAAAGGGGTTTGTAGAGGACAGTCAGCAGATCACAGCAGCAGCTGGGATGTGTACTCTGTCTATCACAGGTGTCATCTGAGAAAGACATGAAGAGGTAACTCTGAACATGCTGAGTGAGCGAACGAGAGCGAGAGCGAGAGAGAGAGAGAGAGAGGGAGAGAGAGAGAGACAGAGAGCAAGAGAGAGAGGGAGAAAGAACTGAATCAAAGCATTTGGTCACTTCTTGTCATTATAATCCAGTAACAAAAAACAAGAATCCCTGACAAATGGGAAAAACAGCATTCACTGTCATGTGAAGTTATAATGCTGACATATAAATTTATAGCATATTTCTTGTACAAAGAGCACATTTGTGCTGATTAGAAGTTTAATGCTCCAGTCATTTGGGAGGTTTTGGTCCCTCACAAACCCTTTCAAGGCCAGTCTGAGAAACCCCAGTTTGGTTCATAGGACTATACTCCATAACTTGCTGTCCATGGTACTCGGTCTGAGGGTGTCTGTGTGTGTGTGTGTGTGTGTGTGTGTGTGTACTGAGCTATTCAAAGGCACAAGCAATGGCTAACCACAGTTTTCATTAAAAACTTTGTTTCAAAAAGCTCAGAGAACATTATGAGAAAAATCACTGCACTAAACACACAAATTACACGTGCTCACAAGCATAAACGTACTACATGCAACTTTAGTGACTGTGGACTAAGTAGGAATAAACAGATTTGTGTGTGTGTGTGTGTGTGTGTGTGTGGGTTCAGCGGGGAACACTGGTTTCACTCACGGACTGGGAAACAGTCCCAGTTAGTCGACCAGCTGCAAAAAGCAATGACCCCTCAGAGTGTCTCTCTCTCTCTCTCTCTCTTTCTTTCTTTCTCTCTCTCTCTCTCTCTCTCTCTCTCTATGTGTGACACATTGTAGATGTGTTTTTTGGACCTCCCATTACCACAGGTTCTTAGAAACACAGGGAACACACCCTTATATACACACAAAAAAAGACTATACTAATATGGACAGAACAGCAACTTAATGACAGCGGTTCCTCTCCACACAGAGGTCGTTTTGAAACTGCACAGGTGCAGATGAGAATAAAACAGAACCCAAACAAGCAACACATTTCATAAAAAAGGAAAAAAAAAAAAAAAAGAAAAAAAAAGGGAGGAATCCCACACCCCTCCTCATACTTAAATTTTCACATGGACTACATTATGGATTACTCTCTCTGGACAAAAATGAGGGGAAAAGGACCCAAGAACAACGAAAAGTTTCAAAACTTGGACTCGGACACAGCAAACCTCACTGGTAAACGGATGAGGTCACAGTAGGTACAAATTAGTTCCATCAGAGTTGTTTTTCAGTCCAAAGCGGGTTAGCGCTTTTTCATCCTGTTCCACAGTCCTTAGTCATCTAACTGGACGCCATCAGGCAAGCTCATGTTAACACACTTTAAACAGCTCACATTTTAACTCTGCGCGCTCTGCTGACTGTGCTTAAGGTACAGTCATTAAGCGTACAAAGCAAAGTATGAGAACTCTTCAGATCACGTACTGTATTTGGTTCATTAGACTGGCCAGGGATTCAATTAGATTCAATTGGTTTATTCGTCAAAAGGTAACAAATGAGAGAGGAAGATGTCACAGAACAGAACTGGCCCACAACGCTAACAAACACAAGCATCATTCTCTAACTGCCAGACCAAAGTTGGGCAAGTCCTCAGCTTTGACAATGTGTAACCAGATCTTTACGATCCCTGGTTTTTCTTACAATTCGCAGAAAGAAAGGACATTTGCTGAATTCCAAATGAATGCAAAGCCAGGCACAACCGAGGTCAAAGATTACACAATCGATGCCTAAACGGTTACTATATTAACTAAGCAACATTAATGAGAGAAAGAATATTTAAAGATTAAGAAATAAGGTCCTTCTGTACAACTACTCTATCACTGACAAAACCACACTCAACCACGGATGCACTAATACAAAACTAAGACAATTACAGGGTTTAAGTTCACTTCCACTACGCATGCAGTCATTTGGGGGCACACACATGCCCTTTGAACTCAGTGCCTTTGTCTGAACTTGTTGGGCAGACTTCAGCCAGCCTCAGACATCTGTGTAACGCCAGAGACACCAGACAAAAAGACAATGGAAAAATTCTGTAATCAAACATCCAAAAGACAATGGCTTTTCAAAAAAGATCTATAGTTCACCGATCTTCGCTCACGACTAAGGATTAAATCTACGCAAGCTGAGAGAGGAAATGTCTGTCAAACTTTTTTTTTTCTCAGTATCATAACATGACAATCAACTGTTTTCTTAAGATCTCAAATTAATTAATTATGGCATAATCACAGCATGGCAATTTATTGCTTATTCAAGATCACAACTTCTTTTTTTTTCATTACACAATTACACCCTTATGGCATTTAGCGCTGAGTAACGATGAAGACAGTTTAATTTAAAAGGTAATGTGCAGTAAATCACTGTATTAGATTATGTGAACATCACTCTTCCATTCTGCAGCTTGTTTCACTTCAGACTGTCCACATTCAGTCAGGCTGTTACAATCCTGACAAATCGCTGTGACCTCCAGAAAACAACTGTCAGGTTGGGATAACAAGATAATTCATTTGTGATTTCAAGAAAACAACTGATTGTTTTGTTATGATAAGAAAAAAAAGAGTTTAACAGGCACATCCTGTCTCGTTTTCCCATATGAAATCTACTTTTTACTATCGCTACTAAAAAGTATTTTGATACCAAACACTGGATTAAAAGACAGGTCATGAGAGCCTTAATCAAATACAGCCAGAGAAATCCAATGTGTGACTTGTCAATACTACTACTTTTGAACAAGATAAAGCTAAATCTTCATCACCAGATCAGCTGAATGTGAGGTTAGGAGCATGTACGGCCCTCGCGCAGTCATGCTAAAACACACAGAAATTATGGGATGCTTTTCACATCAGTAACAATTCACACGCCCTGTTGGACTTTGGCCCAAAGAAAGCTTTCTCCTTAAACAGATGGAAAATATGCACCACTTCATGACATCACAGACAACATCTGTTTGACAGCCATGAGCAGGCTGCTACTTCAGAGGGCAAAGAGTAAGAGCGCAGATGTAACATGCTAATCTGTTATCATACTAAAAACGTTTATTCAATACAATAAAATAAGATGGACTGAGTGAAACAGCAAAGAGAACTTTTGAAAAACAGATAAAGCTGATGCTCCTAAGGTATCCACAACTGAGCTGAGAACTTATAATCTGCCCATTCATTTGGCCTAATACCAAGTGGTCATTAAAAGAAGAAGTTAGCACCTACACCTTTTGCTTTCAGGCTTTGCAAAAAAATTTATGAGCATAGATTAATAATAATGACATATTGCTCTTTGCCCTGCAGTTACAAATGAATGCTTAACTTCTACACTAGTTAAGTGACACTCACTGTGAGTACACACTAATTAGACAAGGATGGGATTTATTGTCATGTACATGAAAAATATGACCATATTCTGAGGGCAAACAATTCTGGCTTAACCCATGAAACATCTTTCATTTCTGATTTTTTTTTAAATGAATATACAGTTGACTTTTTTTATGCAGCTGAGCTCTAATTATTTGCTGAATAAATCAGATTTTCTGAGATCACACACTGAAACTGAAAAGCGATGTTTTCCAATAGAATGTTCCAGAAACCTTAGCTGAGGAACACCTTATCATCTAACTGATCTTGAGTCTCAAAATATCTTCATCTCAGTTTAGAGAGGAGTGTTTGAAGTTTAAGGTCACAAAGTATAAAACGGAAACCAACCTAATGCGGTTAGATAGGGTGAGAGGATATATGTGGCAACGTGTTTTTGTCTGTGGGAACAATGAAAGAGATTTTCTTCATACCCATCTTTGTTGTGGTGGGTTTGGTTTAGGCTACACTCGAGAGACCTAGTTCTTTTTTTCCCACACCGTGTGTGTACGTGTGGGCCCTGCCACCCACTTAACATTTCCAATGACACAGCCAACAGAACGCAAACCCAAACAAACAGAGCTGCCCTCGCGCCTGTTTGCGCGAGACACATATTCAAACAGAAACAAACCTGAATCATGTATTTATATGCCTGACTGAATCAAAGACTGAAAAAGAGTCTGACCCAGCAAGTACTGATCACGCATACAGAATCACACATACAGAAAGAAAATGATTCAAAACTAACACCTCAGAGGAAGCAGGCCTGTAAGTGTGTGTGTGTGTGTGTGTGGAAGCTGTGGAAGCAGAACAGCCCATGGTGTAATGTTGGCCTAAGGATGTTAGCTAATCATATTTTCCCATGATGCTTACATACAGACACACAGACAGACACAAATCCATTTCTTCCTCCTTAGCCCACAATCACTGCAGTGGCATGTAGCATGTTTATCCTGGCAAACTCTCTCAAATGCCTGGGGACCATATTTACCCCAGAAAAAGACAGAAGAAATAAAGTAAGAGAGACACATCCCCTGTGAGAGACACAGAATGAAATGATGCTGTGAGCAGTCGCCATCTCTCTGTCTGTTTCTCAGTGAGATTCACTAGCTGCATTACTTGCAATTATTCCCTTGTTCAACAAAGAGAAGTGTGACCAGGTAAATCTATGTTTCTGATGTCAAGTGTGTGAAAATGAGACACACAGAGAGAGAGAGAGAGAGGAGACAAATGGACAGAAGGAGCATGGAAGTGAATGTGTGAAAATCTGATAGTGAGTAAATGAGAGTGTCTCTTTCAGTGCTTTGGATGTCTGTGTGTGTTCTGCATTACAAACACACAGCTGATTATAGCTCTGCCTCTCTTCCTGACAGCCCAGACTACACACACACACACACACACACACACACACACACAAAGAACCATTTGATGATCAGACATCCCAACATTCCATCTTCTCTCCCTCTTTCTTCCTCCCTCTCTACTTCTGCACCCTTTCACACCAATTCATTCATCTCTCCCCCACCCCTCTCTTTTCTATACTCATCTTTCTGCCTTTACTTTTTCTTTATATTCCTCTTCTCCAGCCCTTGCTCACTTTCTCCTCTTTCTGTTGCTTCCTTTTCTCTGTACTGCTTTCTCTTCTTGCATCATTTCACTCTCTCTATCATCCTATCACATCTGGTAAGGCTACTCACTGAAAAAATAGACAAAATGACACAGCAGATAAAACCCCACAAGAAAAGTCTTTGTTCCTGACCTTTCAAAGCAGGTCAGGAACCTTTCAAAGCCCAGTTCATCTTCCTGTTATTCATTTTATATGTGTTTTCTTCTTCCTCCCCTCCTAACTTCTTAAAGTATTACTGTGCAATCATTTATTTGTTGAATATATAATTCCTCTTAAAACAAACAAACAAAAAAAATTTCTCAAACCAACTCAAAAACTCTTAAATCACTCAGCCAAAGTTAGTCTTCTGTCTCAAAGTTCACTCACAGCAAAGTCAATCAACAACTTATTCACCAACAACCTACAGACGCCTCCAAAGATTCACAGGGTTTCCAGGTGAATGTACAGAATGATTTTTCTGTAACTTTCAGAGATGTCTGGCATATAACTCACTGCTGACCTTTGTCACCTTTTTCTAAACTCTGATGGACCACTAACAAAAGTTCTCACAAAACTGATGTGCTTGTGTAAAGGAAACAATGCACAGTCAACATCCTTGGTCTCTCACTTCAGGTTCAAACCAGCAATCCTCCAGTTCCTGGTGTGCAGCCCTGAGTCGCTAAGCTACTAAAAACTCTCTTGAATCTATGCAGTTTTCAATCAGACTATGTACTGAAATAGCACCACTCTTTTAATTTAATGCATCATGGGTTTTAGTAAGAGGCATAGCTTAGCCAAATAAGCTAAAGCAGATTTAAAGGTATTAAAAATGGATGGGATCCCACTGTTCACCAGACTTCATTACTTTACTGATTCACAGATGTCCACCAATGCCTGTTCAAACTCACGCTCAGGTGTTGCTTTAACTCAAGCAGAGTTTAGCATGATACAGCAAAGCACTGCACTCCCCACACAGCTGTAAGTTGTCTGAGCCACCAGTAGAGAGTAAATGTCATCGGTGAGAAGTTTCACATCAACAAACCGTGACTTTCACGTTCACCGACACACACATGCACTCGAATACTGGTGGCTTTCCGGGGGTGAATGCTATTTGGCCATCTGATTATTATTAAAGAGAACGAGCATCTCACTTCCTCAACAGCTTGGATAACATTTATGGAATGTGACTCTTAACTATTAAGAAACATAGGCACGCACTCTCATACTCTCTGGTCTGTTTCCAAACTGATTTATTCTAATTTACAAAGTCGTCAGCAGTGGATATGACTATCTACACAGCCAATACATTTCCTGCAGCATCTGTGGATACGTGCAGGTTAAGAAAGACACGCACAGAGCTACACTGCTACCCTTTAATTATAGCAAGAGGAATACTTCCTCATGAAGTCCATTGTTTTATGTCTGTCACTGGGGTTATAAGAGCCCTCTGACTCCAAATGGAGTAGTTGATGTCTGATGCTAAGCACCGATAGCCACATGATACATGTAGCCTAAATGGACATCTGATCAAATATTTCGGGCAAACCAAGAGAATATTAGTCAACTAATTTTGCGTAATGCGCAAAAGCGATATAATACAATTCCATTTATCTGCTACAAGATTGAGGTCTCCTGACTACGAGCCGGAATGCCACAAACAGAGAAAAATGGGAGGAAACGGCGGGCAAGGAAAGTTACCTCATAACGTCCGTACAAGACGTGACAAATATTGTATTGATGACGAACGTGCGTTTGCGAATTACTTTTATAAAACTGTAGCAGAAGGAGACAATGTTGGCGTCTGTGACAAAGTGTGAGTACGCGTTAAAACAGTAGAGCAGACTTAAAGAATTTCACTGCGCAAAAAGACTTAAATAAAACGACTTTCTTTGACTACAGACTCCCTTACACAATAACATCTGGATAGGCAGTTCCTGACTCGCTACAGAGGTATAGACGTTAAGCCACGTCTAAACTACATATGATGTGGTCAAAGTACGACCAGTTCATTTCATTCCGACTTGAATGTAAGGTTCAAGAGGGAAGTAGCTGCATATAGGCTATTTGCACGAACAGAATGCCTGCTGTCAATTTTATCTTAAAACATATTTGGCGTGTGTGTTTTTCTGGTGTCTCACTCTAACTTAATTACGGAAGAAAATGACGAGTCGCACCCGGTGAATGACAGCTACAATACCCAATGGCTTCCCCGGGCAGGACCATAAACATTCCAAGATAGCTCATGACTACCAATTAGGTTAAACAGAGGTGGACTCCCACCGGCTGCCCAGTTAGATGGAGTTCACCAAGGCCCAATCCCCGGGGTGGCAAGACGGAATTCGCCGAATAAAGTAGCCCAGAGGAGGCTACAGTGCAACAGCTTTCATCGCGCGTCCTCAGCACTCGTGTCTTACTGGTAAGCGTTCCGATTCCCGAGTGGGGAACAAGAAAGCACATTTTACCACAACAAATTGCACTTGTAACGTTTACTAAATAAGAATGGGAGGGGATTTAAACATAACAATTGGCAATCAATCCCACCAACTAATGTAATGCCCAGGAAAACAACCACCTACCCAGAAATTTTCCAGGAAATAAGGCGCTATCATCTTGCCTGCCTTCCCACTCGGTCGCGGCGGCACCTCTCTTTAAATTAATCTAATTTCAGTTGACGCAGTTAATCCACCGTCCTCCCCCCGATTCTGTTGTGTCTGCCTTTCTCTCTTTTTCTTTGCTAGTCGTCTTTCCTCCCTCAGAGCCCCAAACTCCACCTACTTCAATCCAGAGACGAGTCTCTCTGCTTTTCCTTCCCTTTACCCCCAGTCTGTTTTGCTGTTTTGAGTTATCATGTAGAAACAGCGACACTCTCGGTAAATTGAGGGGAAGCTAACACAATGGCCCACTGGCCCTTATGAACGGAGGCACTGTAACGTTAAAAGGCTTCTTTGTAAATGACGGAATAACTCTCATCAAACTGCAAATACATTTAGGTAGTTTGTTATCAGACTGATGCACTGTATTGTTATTGTGTCACCAAATACCATGAGTAACACACAGGGATAGGGTTTGCCTGGCATTTGATTCCCCTGACATACGCATTTCTACAACGCGCAGAAACGTCAAAGCACTGTTCGTTCAGTGTGCTTAGTTGTACTTTATTGGTTTCAGGCATGTTCTTTCTTTCTTCAGGGCAGCATTTGTTTAGTTTTTCTTTGTTTTTGTTTTTTTATTTTTAGTAGTATGCCTGCGCTGCATTTGGGCAGCATTTCAAAATAAAAGTTCACATAAGGACATTAAACCAAATCAAATTTACACCACTCAAATGTAAGCTCAGATGAAATGGAATTCATCTTTGTATAAAATTGTTGTTTTATAAGAACTTGCCTACGGGGCACCAAGTGGATAATAAATATCACAGTCAGTTTGACTTGTGAAATTTGAAAGTACTTTGTAAAGGGGCAATAACTGTGTGTCAGCTACAGTATAGACCACAGGTGTTAAAATCCAGTCCTGGAGGGCCATGGTCCTGCTGTTTTTCTTGAGGACCAACTAAATAGAATCCCTGATTGGCTGAAGAGTGTCCACACCTGTTTTCAAGGTGAAAATCAACAGGTAACTAAGAGGTGAAAACAAAAATCAGCAGGACCCTGGCCCTCCAGGACTGGAGTTTGACACTCCTGATATAGACAGATGTGGTCATTCTGTCAAAATACTAGAACTGGTTTCAGAATAAGTCCCAGGTTTCAGAGCCCCAAAAGCATGATAGGTTTGCCAACAAAGAGTAAAAATGAAGTAGAGGCAGTGGCTCAGTCATGCCATCTTTGACAAAGTTTGTGTGTGTGTGTGGAATGAGAACATGCATAGAAGGAAACAAAAATGGGGGAAAAAAAATTCTAGCCAGTGTACACCCCTGCATGTTGAAATCAAGGCCTTGGAAAAAGCCAAAAAGTTCAGTGCAACTACTTTTGAAAAAATCATTTTACCCATATTGTGATTAGAAAAAAGATGCCAGGAGACAGGAAGCAAACAGAAGAGCGGTAATATTTATGTAAACAATTTATTCAACAATGTACAGATCCAAGCAGTGATCACCATTCATGTCCATCACAACATCATACAAATGCAATTATAAAATTACTACAGTACAATATAGATTCTTTGCATGATCCAAAATATTTGGTGGCCCCAAAATTACCTACTTTTTTTCCTTAAAATTCAGCAGATTATCAAAAACATGACAATCATATCCCTATTCAAAATGAAGTTTCCCCTGTGTCAGGGAGATGGTGGCGGTGTGCAAGCAGAGATACTTTAAGATTTACATGGCTGTAAAGATCAGAGGTTCTTCAATATTTCCTCTCCATAGAGACATTCTAATATACAGTAGTTGGTGCAGTATGTAGTTAGAAAAATGTTCTTAAAACATTCAATTTTTCATTTTTCTCTCTCTCTCTCTCTCTAGTATATGTATCTTTTTTTAATCTCTAAAACAAAAGCCCTTTCGAACACCCTACTTTATAAGTTATGTGCAATCTCTTAGCAAGCCAATACTGCTTCAGAAAAGATGAAGTTTAAATTCAAGGCAACATTACAGTAAATACTGCACTCTAGATTAATTATTATAAATAAGTCACTACTTTGTCCCTGGTCATATATTGTGTATTGTATTTTCCTTCTGCTCTATTTGAATTTAAAGTGATGACTTCCACACCTAGGGGTGAGTTTTCTAGAGAACGGGATCACTTGATGGAGCCGCTGTACCACTTTTTATATTGGCATGTAACTCTTCGGAGAGAGGATATTGTTACATTAAATAATCAGCGTAGTGAAGTGTTTCTGCTCGTTAACAAAACGCAAGTGGCTTTCTGATCAAACTCAGATGTTCTTATTCTATAAAGGAAACGGGACAGAAGGAAGGCATACGTACAGACACTCAAAACGGGAATAAAATACAGTAAACACAGACCTCCTGAGGTTTCTACAACACACACACACACGCACCCACACACACACACACAATTCAAGTAGAAATGAACTACATCACATAGCAGCGTCCACGTTTATACATAAGACAACACACAGAGTATAGATCCAAGATTCATTTGCTTTAAATGTAATTTTTTTTGTTATAACTTTTTTTTTTTAGATCAGTGTGTGATAGAAGCAAATGACAGTCATACCATGCCATGCATGACTTTTTTAGACTGCAACGGAGGACAGGTGGAATGTGACAGAAATCACCATTCAAATGTGTGTACAAAGCACAAAGGGCCAAAGGCAATCAAAAACACAAACACCTGTGGACGCGGACGCCTGGTATCCCATGATTTTCTATTTGTACGTTTTCACTTGACTTCACTGCATATTACATCTGTGATTACGCTTCAGTTTTTTCACATGGCAAAATGTATCAAAGTAGATGAATAATTGCTTTCTTTCTATAATGTGGCAACTATGACCTCATAAGTGATGAATAAAGAGACAAGATATGGGCTCTTTGAGTACTGACCCTTTCCTCAGCCATTATTTGTGTAAAATCTGTTTTGCAGGTCTTCTTCACTGATGCATGCTTTTTGCCCATTCACCTATGCAGAGACTCATACATAGCATGAGCTTGATTAAAGCAGACAGCTACTCACAGCACTGAGATAGAGATGTTCACTAGACTGTGAGAAGACAAGCAGCTGATACAGAATATACATCTTAGCTTTGGAGGGGTTTTATGACCCATTAGGGGTAACTGTTACTGTTACTGGTTTCACACTCCAAGCATGGCCATTTCCATGAATCAGCCTCTGATATCTACTGACCAATATCAGAATTAGATGAATTTAATACAGGGAATGCAGTGAAATTAAGTTTGTGATTGCATAAATTGTAAAACTGCAAATAGGTCATTAATAACAGACATTCTATGCATTCTTCAGTTTCACATAAATGTATTTCCTGTAACTATCAAACATCACGTTACTGATCTAAACTGTGAAATCTGTACCTAATTACTTGATACACCATGCATTTAATTCTGTAAACCGAGGCATTTATAGATGTCGCTTGCAAACAGCGAAGAGTTTTGGAAATTTGATATATTCTTCAACTTATACATTTCCCTGTAGTGGAGTGTCCTCTCATTTGTTGCCCTCCCTCTTTAGATTTCGCTTTGTGAATTTGACTGGATTGTGTCAAAGTCTCTGTCCTAGTTAATATGAACTATTAGAGAAGGTGCATGTAGCTGTAGTGATGCGTTAAGCCGAAAATGAATACAGCCAAATGACTCTGACCTGCAGAGGAGATTTGACTGCTCTTTCTATGCTCCAGACCCCTTTGGATCATGGGATACATTCAGGCATCTTCTGCAGTAACACACATCTCATTCAAATGAAACAAACACAAAATACAAAAATTCAGAAATATGAAACAAAACAAGAGCCACTGTCGATGTTCTGCTGTCCATGATTCACAGTATACAATAACAGGAGACGCAGCATACAAAACTTTTTTTTGTCCTTCAGAACTGTCAATTGAAACGGCAGTACAAGTTTTGTACAAGTTTTTCAGTCATAGTATCCCATTGACTAATGTGGGCATTTAATAGGGCCACCACCATGCACAGATCAAACCCAAGTACCCTGCTGTGTCCAGCCAATCAAAATGGTCATAACAAACACCTTCAAAAGTCATGCTATGATTAACTAAACATACACAAGAACTTACTATGGGGAAAGTCAAATAATGAGTAATAATTCAGAACTCCTGATAACCTCAGGAAGTTAGCGATGAAATTTATGCTGTTTCAAACTAAAATGAATCAAAAGAGTCAGTGAGTGTATGTAATCCAAGCAATGTCACTGATCTTTCTTCTCTTAAGCAAAGGGCAATCGAAAAACTCTGACCCTCTACCATCCCACTGTACTGTAGTGCATTTCTGTAGACCTTTCTGGTCTCCACTGAAGCATGCTAGACTCAAATTCATTCGCTTTAAGACAAGTCACTTTTAGTTACAACAAAGAAAAAAAGACAGGTTTGATTAACAGGTGAATGTTTTGTTACCCAAAGACTGGTAGCGCTGTTCAACTGTTAAAACTCTGTTTACAAAAGGAAAACACTCCTTTACACAGTGAGATGAGTTTATTACTGTCATTATGATTTCTTTTTATACTCAGTTTACCCCATTGTCAGGATATGCAGAAGCGGTAAGCTACTGTTTAGACAGCAGGTTTATAAATATAATAGTTTTTAGTTTTTAATTTACTTCACCTTACCATCTACTGCTGTGTATGAACTAGCAGCTTTGTGTGGTAGACATACAGTTGAAGAATTTCTCGCAAACCTCATTTTCATGCAGTCTACCCAGCCCTCTACCCTCCCATGCTTATTAGCTAATGGTACAATCCTGTCTAAAGATCACACCGACCCACCCACCCACCCACACATACCTCCACGTAGTATGTTCCAGCTGATGCGTACACGGATTTAAAGCTTCATTGAACTCTGAGAATGGAAAATCCTTGCTGATCACTTTCCCTAGACGTCAACTTAACAATTTAACAGAAGTAGGCTAGGTGATGTCTTCCTTCTCTAACCCCTAATTTCCATTCCTAGTTAGTGTCCTAGACATTGGAAGGACAAATACAAACACGAATAACAGCATTCTCCGTATGTTTGCGTCTGTTTATCTGATTGTGATGTGAAAAGTTTTCTTCCCTCCTTTAGTTGGCCTGACGCTTGATGTTTTTTCTCTATCCAGCATATTTTTGTCGTTTAGCGCCATGGCTAACACCTCCCTCCCACCCCAACCAGAGGGGTTTTGGGGGCCAACCCCCACCCCAGATAGACCACCCTTCCCCCCCAATAAAGGGTTACATGTTCCCTGGGCATAAGAGGTTCCCATTCATCTCCCATACAGAAAGACCTACAATGAGAGAAAGACAGAGCAGTAGAGAGCAGTTAGATTAAATAAAGATAAACTGTTTGGTGGACAGGTAAACTGTAATATTCTTGTGTAAAGACAACCTCTGCTTCCATTAAGTGAGTGACATCTTAGAGTCAGCATCCTGATACAGGAGAAAGGCTGCACAGATCAATATGCCAAATCATTGATGTTAACTGGTGTAGTTTAAAAAATAAATGAATAAAACCCAAAAAAAAAGACCCTTTGGCTCTTAAATGACAGGCATTGTTCTAGGAGTACTAAACACTCAGAACATTAACTGGAAGATCTGTTAAGCTCATACAAATCATTAACTTTCCATTGGCCAATGTATGCAATATCAACAATTTTACACAATTAAATCATGGTGTGGACAGATAGAAATACAAAGCATCCTTGTCATGTTTACATCTGTACTTCACAACTGAACCACTCCAAGGGCATGGACACAGACTCAATCACAAAATGCATCTGTATGAAGAGTTGGAACGCAGTCAAAATTGGGGCCAAATTTCAGAGACTTCTAGTCTTACCTAAAATCACAGTTTCTATAGGAACAAACTCACCTACTAAAACAGGTCTGATGAAGTGGGAACAGCTAAACTCCATAGAAAGCAGCGAGTCTTTCCTTCAGTGGCAGTGGAAACTGGTCGGAAAACCGCCTCCAGTTCTCCTCTCCAACCTGGTTCTTAAAGCCATGTAAGATCTGGGGAGAGAAAACCAATAGATGCTCTCTCTCTTTTCCTTAACTCACATCTTTTTGCCTGTACACCAACAGAAAACAAATAAAACACCTATCTATTGTGATAATATCTCCACAATCTAATATTGCTTTTTAACTCCAGTCCCGAGATCCACTTATCAGCAGTTAACTGTTTTGATCCAGCAAAAACACACCTGATTCAACCCATCTACCAGTCAACAGCATCACTGATTAGAATAGTCAGTTATGTTACCGCAGGTCTGGGGCAGGATGGTGCTTTCCATTTGACCCCAAGGACTGGAGTTGAGATACTCTGATCTAGTCCATCTCTTGACCCAATGAAGTAATTTTATAATTACCTTATAGAACATGTCCCGCAGATCATCTTTTGGATTGACCCATGATGCCACAGCATCACAGAAAAAAATAAAGTCCTAAACAGTGGGGCGATAAAAGCAAAACTGATTTATAAAAACCAAGGTCACAAAAAACCCAGATATTTCAAAAATCTCTGAGACCATAAATACCTATAAAGCAAGCTTCATGGACTGTCTGTTCACTGATCTTACTCGCCATTAACAGGAAATGACATTTTCTCACAGAATGAGAGAGCATGCTCTAGTTCAGAAGTGACTGATTTGGATTTTGAATTGTACTTTGCTGTGCATTTTAGCTAGGAAAGCGAATCAAGAGGTCACGAAGCAATCTAAGGAAATTTTTCTCCCGTTGTTAGAAATTAAATAGTACCATTTAAAACTCTACCACAGTCAGTTTCTCTACCTTGAAGTAAGAGTACAAAATATAAGGTTAGCAAAGATGAGGAGACATGAAATTACAAAACTAGTTTTTCAAACTGGCTTCCAGATGTCTTAAGTATATCTTCTTTTTCCATAATTAACACCCGTTTATAGGACCCAATACTCATGTAATCAGTATAGGTCTCACCTGCACCACTCCGCCGGGGTTGACTGTGATCATGGTGCAGATTCCTCGGAAGGCTGAGTCTTTCTCCTCATTGTCTCTTATGTTGCGTAGAGAGGTGCACCTGCCGAAGGGAACCACCCGTGTTTTTTGTTTTTAAACACAAAGCCAAACACCATTTTACACATTGATTCAGATCCTTTGTCACTGGATTGCATACAGATTTAACACCTGACCTCCTCAGAGCACCTTTAGACTAGTGGTGGGCAACGATATTCCTTTTTTAGATATTACTGATAAGATACAGTACCTGTTTCTCAATGTAGGTTACTTTTAATCATATATATATTATGTAATATAATTATACAGATCCATCAAAGCACAACAGGTTATTCTGGTACAATTTAGCAAAATCTTCTGTCTTAACAACTGAATGCACATTATAAAAATTAATATTTAGGGCTCAACATCCAGAACTACTGCTGTACAATTACAACATAACTAGCAAGGTCATGGAAAATTAATATCCAAATCTCAAACAGTGCAATTACCTCCACTGTCCAAAGGAAACACTAAACCATTACAGAAACATGACCAGTTGGTCAGTTATAGAAATAACAGCTCCAGGGGAGCTTGTAGAAAACTGAGCCAATACTAATATTTGGCAAATGTAGTCTTGTGTTACAACAATAGTTAACTGGTGGGATTGAGACTATACTATTGAACATTCTGATTTTTTTGGACAGAAACAAGCAATGAAACTGACTTTTTTTTTTTTTTTTTTACATATCGGTGCCCACCTCTACTTCTACCTACTTATTAAATTAATACTACAGTCAACTGTATTCTGTGTTCATATACATTCTGATAGGTTATTCAATATTTTGAAATTCACTTCTAAAATGATTAACCATTCCTTCAACATTCTGATGAATTTTATGCAAATTTACCTCTCAGAGTATTTTGTAGTGATTGCTCCTGGCTGTCGCACATTTATCTTAATCTGTTCATTTAAGTATTAGTAATCCACTGTTTTCAATGACGTTATAAAATGGAATAAATGGCTAACATTCTTGTGGGGAGAAAATGATCACCTCTGTAGATAACAGACACGCACTGTGCATTTGGCCTGATGTCTACTCACAACAGAGACACTGTATGCAGTTGACATAGCACTGATATTTACTATGCTCTTTCAATTTTTTTTTTTTTTTTTTTTACCAATATCAGTGATTTAAATACATAGCCATCTATAGCACCTTGTGTTCAGCCAATTTCTGGTTAAGGATATTATCTAAGGGAAGTCTGGGACAGAGTCATGCAGCTGGAACTTGATGGAAGGACAAATGCTCTTTTTTGCAGCATTTTATGGACAAGCTTTTTTTTTTTTTTTTTTTTTTATCTGTTTTCTTGAACCAGCCCTTATGTGACAGTCTTATCCCATGCAACTCAATTAGTTGTTAGATAGCGACAATAAAAGACAAGAACAGAAGTGAAACTGAAATAAATCAATACTGAATACATGAAGGTGCTACTGAGGCAAATTAAACAAGATCCAAAGGGACAGGATTAGTCACATGGTTGGCAATGATTACGACTTATTTATACAAAACAGAAAAGAAAGTGAGAGGGAAAGAGAGAGGGAGAAAAACAGAGAGAAAGACCAGGCCCAATTCTCTTATACACCCTCCTTTGGTGAGTAACCTCTTCATGAATGATGTATATGAAGGGGTAAGGTATGTAAAAGCAACATGGCTGCAAGTCCAAGTACTTTGCTTTCATTAGACTTTTCTGGAATCTGTCAACCAGTCAACATGATACTGCTCTGAAATCAAAGAGCTTTAAGAGAACTGGAGCAAGGTCATGAAAGACAGAGAGAGAGAGAGAGAGACAGAGAGAAAGAGAGACAGTAAAAGACAGTGACAGAGAGTGATGGATAAGGAGGAAGAGTAGACAGAAAGAGAGGAAAATGAATGAAATAAAAGATTGAATATACACACCAGGGTCTTATAAACTGCTGTAGCATGGGTGCCACCTCTTGAGGACAAACGTAACCAAGACGACCAATTGTTATTGCTAAGGTAACGCAATCACGGTTATACAGCACCAAACGCCAATCAAGACATGAGCGAATGAACGGGAAGGGAAGGAGAAAACAAAGAAAAACAAACAAAGAGACAAACAAACAAACAAACAAGACAACTCAGAAACAGAACTCAACAGAATCTGTGTATGAGAATAAACACAAGAGTTCACTAGTGCTTGTACAAGCCCCAGACTATGGGGGAAATGTAAAATATGACCATCTAAATTAAAAATAAATAAATAAATAACCAAAAAAAAAAAAACCTCCATCACATTTAAGGGAGAATTCTTAGAAAACATGCCTTAATATACTGGACACTGGCCAGTTCTGCACTGCAATTAATGAATTCTTAATGTTGAAAGTATAGATGGTAAAAAAAAACATGTATCATTATTGCACGTTCAGAGTTGTCCTTAGAGAGCAAATCCACATTTTTGTTTAATAAGAGAGACTGTCCTTCAGAATGCATATACTTCATGGGCTGAATGAACATAAATCTACTACTTCTGTTTTCTAAGATTCTCTCCCTTAAACTCACAAAAAGGTTAATCCTTCAGCAAAAAAAAAAAATCTTCTTTTTTTTCTAAAGAAAAACAGATTACGCTATGCACACTACATGGAGAGGACTAGATTCCACCAGGTTCTTAAGAGGCACAGAGGAAGAAGACCTGAGTTCAAAAGACACAAAACTATGCAACATTCTCATTAAAAAGACAGGCATTTATGAACAATCCCATGACACATGCAGAAAGCAGATGACTGGCTCATTAAAGAACAGGGTTCAGTGCAGGATAGGCTGATCCATGGCTACAGAGACGGTGGGTAGGGTTGGACTTAACTAAAAACCCACCCACAACTTGTTAAGTTTCTTTCTTTATTTTTTTTATCCAATACAGGTCAATGAGACGCTATGTCCTGTCTATGGTTTAGGTGATGTGTATGGTGCAAGTGCTCTGTTCACGGAAATGCCAGCATGGGCATTCCGGGCTATGAAAGATTAGCGCTGCTTTTCTTATAGCAAAAAATGATTATCGGCATCATTGTTGTAACTGCAGTGGTCCAAGTTACATCATGAAACCAGCTATCCTGCATCAAACATTGGCCATCCTTAACTAAACAACATTCAACATCTATTGGCAAATATGCATTCACATTTAAAAACAGTAACTAAAACAACAGAAATAAACTGACAAACAGGAACACATCTACAAATTCCCTCGACTCCTCTGGGGATGGGTTGGGGGGGGTGGGACGGGGGGTTAGTTTGGGAAGTTACAGTTCACCCTTATTCCACATTATTTAGGGCTCCATTTTAATGGCCAGTTTGGCTCATTGACTTCTAGCTATGACAACGAATGGTACATAGCAATAAGAGTGGACTGTATGAGTAAGAGTGGTTGCTAGCTATAGGTGCTATACATTTCTCTCATCACCACAAAAAATGTTTAGAGAATGAATTAGCAGTTTTCCTCAAATAAAGAAAAAAAAAATCTATTTAGGTTTTTCAAAGTTAGGACAGTGAACATTTTTGGCTAATGAAAAGTTTTGACTCTTAAAAAGCCCTGAGACTCGGCACTCTTCACTCGCTAACAGCTTGACTCACTCACGGTCAATACTTCATTCATGTAAAGTTATCTAAAAAGATCTCACACTGACTTCAACAGAATCATTCACTTCAGTCAACACCCAGTCCCTGAACACTCACAGGCTTTGCTCTTCAGGTACTCTGTGTGTGATAACAAATGAGATAACGCTTCAGTAATAATTTATCATCTACTCCTCTTCACATGGGTGAGCTGGCCCTGTTCCCTCCCTCAGGGTAACTGTTTGCTGTTTGGGCGGAGTTATTAGCGAACCCTGTGAGGTTCATGGCCTGGAGTTCTTATGAAGATTAATAGACACTGCAGAGCAGAGGATTTGGGGGGGGGGGTTTGCATGGGAAGAGTTTTAGGGGGTAAGGAACACCGCCCTTTTAGGGGTGACCTCTCAGGCACCCCCTCTTTGGGTACCTGTGTTCTCCAACAGGGTCTTGGGTGTGTTGGGTCTGTTTATAATTTCTACCAGTTGGTGCAAAACCATGGAGACATAGGGCTGCATCTCAGAGCCTGGAGAAAGAGAGGGAAAGTTGTTTGGTCCTTAATTAAATATCATATTCTAAAAAAAACACACACACACACAAACACACACAATTAGATAGCATCTAAAAGTGATTACAGAAGGCAGCTCCAGCTAGGCTGGGCAATGTTGAAGTGAGACAAAGGGCAAATTTAAAAGTATTTACCCATTTGAATGGAGATTTCACCAATGGCCCATGTAGCATTATTACAGACTGAGATCAGCTCTGGATTCAGGTTAGTGCCCAGTATGGGCATGAAATCCGCTAGAATGGGCAACACAGAGAGAAACTATTCAAATTCACACAGCTTCCACAGGCACAGCACTGCAAAACAGACCCTCCATACTGTCAGTGGTTCACACACTTCACATTTACTAAGAGTCAAAATGTGTTTGAGTGTTTGTTCTGGCGTGTGTATGTCTGCATGTGGTACACTCATGGACTGTCTTAGATGCTGAATGTGTGTGCATACCAATGCAAGGCTTCACATGCTGGAAACAAGCTTTGGTTAGATCTCCTAACAGGGCGAACGAACTCTGGCGAACCTCAGGCATTTTATCCTTACAAAGACAGAGGGAGAGAATGAGAAAGAGGGGAAAAAGAGAGAGAATAAAAAAAAAAAAAAAGAAGAAGTAGCGATTGAAACAGAGAGAAAAGGCACAAATGACCTTCATCAAAGTGTCACAATACTAACACCACCATAAAAAAAATGAGTTGGAAATATAATTATCATTTGGTCTGATTTCTTTGACTGCATATTGTTACCTCCTGTTATAAGTTCACAAGTCTGTCATTCAAATAAAGCTCTATGAAGCATTTTAATTATTATCACCCCCAATTTATGTCTTTAGAAGAAGCCAGTCAAAGTCTCTTAATGAGCAGCTGTAAATATATCTGCTTAAGTTTTCTGATATCTAATTCTGCACGCTAAGCTTTAGCATATTACATAACTTCAACGTGTTACATCTCTGTAGAGCTGATCTTCCAAGTTACCTGCATGCACTGGTACATAAGTGTTAGAATATTGCTACGGGCAACCAGCTGTTCTATGTTTCCTCCCAGACCTTCAGCCAGTCCACTCAGCAGATCCAGAGCAACAATCATAAAATCTTTATCAGGAGCTTCATACTGATCTGGCTGGGAGTGGTGGAGCTGAGAGAGAGAGAGAGAGAAAGGAGAGGAAGAGACAGAAAGAGGACAGGATAAGAAACCAAGAAAAAAAAGGATGACAGACATATTTGTTCCTACCACAGAATCACAGACTAATTTAACTACATGAACACGCGTGTGTGCATGTGTGGGTGTGTGTGTGTGTGTACCATGGCCTGTGCCAGAGTCTTCTGGACGAGGTTGACACAGCGCTGGTAGACAGGTTCACAGTAGGGCAGGAAACCACTCTGCAGTGCTGTGGCCACTGAGGATAAACACTGCAGAGAAGGGACAGCAAACTCTGTCATCTCCACTCAAACTATTATCTATTGGTCTTGTAAGGATCACAGTGTTTTTTGGTTTTGTTTTCACTGGGGCTACACAAAATACACAACAGACACTTGAAGATTTTGAGACAATGACCACACTCGTTTCATTTCGTTCCTTTCGCATGAATCAAACGTTTGGGAGAGCTGTTAGTGAGGGTCTGAATGGGTGTAATGTTCAGTTTTTCCAGCAGGGGTCATGTTAAACTCTCAGCACTAAAGGGTGGCTGACAGCCTCACCTCCAGTAGAGGGAAAAGATCTTTATCCTCGTCTTTCAGCTGATTCCACTTCTGAATCAACGGAGGCATCAACATCTGTATGTATTCCTAGGGACCACATAATCACACACACACATTGAAACTGTAATTACAAGTTTATGTGTAGCGCAAGAGAGAAAGTGAGATACTCATTTTGTTCCCATATGATTAAGTTTGTACCTGTGAAAGAATGTTTGCATACATGTATTAAAGACAATTTTGTGTGTGCATGGATTAGCATGTGCATAAACAAAAATTGTTTGGTGGGTACATTTGCATGTGTGTGTGTGTGTGTGTGTGTGTGTGTGTTTGTGTGTGCGTGAGTACCGGTTTGTTGAGATGATGGCCCACAGAGTCGGCCAGTGTGCCAATGGCATCGTAGAGAATGAGCAGATTCTTGTGTTGGTATTTACTGAAGGCAAATACCAATGTGTCCAGAATATAGGCCAGGTATGGCACCAGCTCAGTGCATGCTTCCTCCTCCAGAGTAGCAAAGGCACTGAGTGAGAGAGAGAGAGCAGAAAGTCAAAAAGCAGAGAGTAAAGGGGGGGAAGAAGGAGTGTGAGAATAGGAAAGAAAAAGAGAGAGAGGGTGAGATTGAGACAGAGAGAACCATGTCATAATAAACTGAAAATCAGATCTATATGTGTGCCTCTCTCTCACACTCTCACACTCACACACACACACACACACACACACACACACACAAAAGAGTGTTTACCTGCATGCAGCCTCTTGCACGCGTTTGTTACTGTCCAGGATCCGTTTGAGCAGCTCAGTCATGAGTGGTTTGAGGTAGGAGTCGGGCGGCTGACTCACCACCCAGTGAGCATAGCGACTGAGAGTCCAACACGCAATGGACCGAACCAGAGCCTTCTTATCTGACAGACCCTGGACCAGGTGAGGAATCAACTCAGGCAAGTACGGGATCATACCCTGCATACAACCTGCACACACAAAGAGAAAGAAATCCAGCCATGTTCTCAAACCAATGGTAATAATGATTGAAAAAAAAAAAAACAGTGAGTGCATATACCACAGGGCCATGTTGTGAGCATGGGTTTGTGTGTGAGAGATAAATACACACCCTCTGCAATGGCTCCCAGTACAAGTATGCCTGACTCCTTGACAACCCAGTCGGGGTGAAAGAGCAGCTCTTTCAGCAAGGGGAGAAGGTGAAGCAGCAGGTCGTCACGGAACACATTGGCTAGGACATCCAATGCTGCTGCAGAACACTTCCCTGCAAAGACACGTCACACAAAACAATCAGAAGCATTTCGGGTGGTACGGACGTACGTGTGTGTGTGTGTGAGTGTGTGTGTGTGTCAGCACATGTGGTTTTTGTGTCTCTTACTAAGGTTCCAATCTGAGATGGTATCATCATCGTCCAGATCATCCTCATCATCCTCGTCTTCATCCTCGATGCCATCGGCTTCGTGTTGCTGGGCCACCGTGCGGGACCGATGGAAGCGTGGCCGGATATCCTGCTCGTTATCCGGGATGGCCTCGTCCTCCTCAACATCACCCTGAACAAACACACATGGTGAGTCTCCACTTTTCACTGGGTATGTGCATGTGTGTGTATGTACAAATTTACCTTGAGCAGAATGATGTCAATCTCAGAGTACTTCATCCCATTGACCAGAACAGGGGTTAATCTGAGAAGGGAAAGGCAGATCCATGAACATCAGCAGCCAATGAGAAGACCAGGTTACTTTACAACAGCCAATGAGAAATCCTGATTATTTTACAACACACAGTGGGAACTCCTGATTACTTCATAACAGCAAGTAAGATATAATTTATATCATACTGAATAGACCAGAGCAAACAACACCATCAATCTAACCCTAGCAGACAAAATATGCATTTCTTTGAAATAGACAGCACTGTGTCCTCAGTTTGCCAAGTGTGTGTGTATGTATGTAGTGTGAGGCATGCTTGTCCACACATTATGACAAAGTTTGTGTATGTCAAAGTTTAAACAGGTATGTGTGTGTGTGTGTGTCTGTCTACTCACTTTGCCAGGTGTCCACACAGTACGTCTTTACACACAGGCTGTTCTGCGAGCGTTAGCCAGAATTCACACGCCTCCAGAGCCACGTTCTCGTCCTGGTCTTGTGTGCGTTGGAGCATGTACTAATACAAAAGGAAAAGAGAGGCGGGTTGTGGGAATTGTAGTCATTTCAAAGCGAACACCAAGAGTACTGTCATAAATTCACCGCTGAGAAAAAAAAATCAAAAACATTTTGTATGCACATGATAGTCTGCAGGATGAATATTTATAAAAGACCTCTCAATTCATATGCTATCAAGACACCACAGGGAATCAGACAGTCTCTCTAAATTAATAGGGATTAATGTTAAGTTGTAGTCACGTGAAGAGCGGCCTACTGTCCACAAAATCGCTCCATAATTACATTTCTCCCCTGCTTGTGGCAATGAAGCTGAAATCCAGGACCAGTGCCTACAACTTTCAGGCATACCACTTCTCATAGAAATTATGTCATTTTTATGTGCCTTCAATGAACGACATCTTTATGATATGGTTTACATGAAAGGATAGCCAAAAAAAAAAAATTCTCCATTCGTTACATTCACACTGATGCTGACAGCACTTTGACCAAACCAAGTGCTTCGCACCCCTCTGACCCGACACTGCACGCAGTAAAGGGAGACGACTTCACGGCCGTGAGCAAAAGCGTTGGAGGATAACAGCAACTTGAGATCAGTGCATTCACTACAGTTAATGCACAGGCTAATTTTCAAAGCTATTTAAAAAAAATAACACGTTACGGCTGGAGGTCAGTCTTAAGAGATGAAGGTTATAGGTCTGACAGTGGTCTTACCTCGACAATGTTATGCATGTGAGGCAGTAACCGGTCCATTCGGACCTCCAGGAGCATGACGAGGGCTCGGCAAACGTTCTTCCTCACCTCTGGTTCTTCATCGCCAGCCAACGCAAACAGGTTCTAAAACCCAAAGAACACCATCACAGTACTCTGTCCCTGACAGAGCTTCAGAACAAAGATCTGTGACGAGTCATTTCCACACCGTATTTAACGAGACTTTATTTGTTTGTACTGAAATCTTTTGGATTACATGGTGAATTGAATTTCCCACAGGCATAAACTGCTGTGTGGCTTTATTCCCAAATGCTGAAAAGGAATGTAGAAATTCTTTTGGTTTTTAGTTTTTTGTTTCAGGTAAGCGCTACAGCTTAGAACTTGTGTAGGTGTCTGAGAATTTGCATTCTCAAAGGCAGGCTTTGGATCAGAAAGAAAACATCAACAATCACTGTCATTGTTACGGGTCCATGGTGAACATGACTTTGTTGTATTTGTGCAGATGTGGGGTAGAGCTCATTTAGTCACTGAGAGTGGAAAGCGCAGGTACCTCAATGAAAGGGTCTATGTGTAGCATCAGTGCTTGAGTCCTGCTGATGATGAACTGGTTCACACAGGCGATAGCATGAGACCTACAGCACACAAGAGCACATTCACTGGGCTGGTTCAATTTAGACTCACAATTCTGACTGCCACTGCCTACAACAAATTAACAATTATAATCACAGAAGTAAACATCTGAACGTGTTTTTTCCCCCAGCTGCAATAAGATCTGTTTCACAGTAATTCCTCCCCCTTGTACAGTCGAGGACCTCTAATGGCTGTACATTCCACCTCAGAGCCTCTCCGTTTCGAGGCTTGGTTTTGGTACACGGGGCTTTGGGAGCCCTATTAGTTTAGCTCCCCACAACCAGACAGTGCTTTATGAACCTCATCTGGAAGGTAATTACACGTGAGCTCCGTGTCGTAGAGCTGCAGTCAGGAGGACTGGTAATCTGACCTGATTTTGGGGCTGCTGTGCTTAAAGAACTGCAGAAATTTGGGGATCATGACATTGAGAGGCCGATCCAGCATGTCACTGTCCAGGATCTCCGCAGAGTCCTCGCAGATCTTCTGAAGAGCCCCAAACGCCCCCTGAGAGACAGAGACAAAATTAAGAGTACACTCCAAATCCAGCACAAAAATAGCAATCACATGCCAAAATTGGCTGGAGATGCCTCTGAGAAACAATGCTTCGGATAAAGAGACTTCAGATTATCTCAGGAAATACATGGAAGCTTTGAAACACAGATGTAGGACTATCTCCAGTTTGGAAAAAGCTGTGAGATTTTGTTAGTCAAAAGAGAGAAGTCAGACTGAAACACCGGTGTAATAAACAGATGCTGAACATAGGGGGCAGCACGTGCGTGAGAGTAGGACTGATGAAACCAAACCTGTCCAGTCAGTTGAAAAAGGTGTGCGAAGGCTCCATTAGTCACAATCTGAAAAAGATCCCACTGTCTTAAAGCACAATATACTACTGACAGCATCTTTTTATTCCACTCCTGATTCCGCTGCGCATTATCACACTGGCATTAGACTTGTCTGAGGCTTGGCTACGTTATAAAAAATATACTCGAGGAGAGAAACTGATAAACAGAGGTGTAAAAGAAAGACTAAGGTCAATCCATAATGGACTATGTTTGCGCTTAACTGACTGATGACTCTCTACTGCTTCCATAACTTGACATTATCTGTGATAATAAACTAGAACCCATACAAACCCACATCACCTCCTCATCCGAGACAACACACAGGCCCTTATGCTTAAGTGTTGTCTTGCTGCATATTTTTTCAAGTGCTGACAACTGTGGAAACCTGAGATCTCAAACACAGTAGAAGACAATGTAATAAAAAGCTAAAAGAAATCCCTTAAGCTTTCATCCTCTCTGTTCATCATTAATCTACATTTAACCACATCTGTCTAACCCCAGCAAAAACAAGCATGACCAGGTCCTCCACCACATAAACTGGACATCCATTTCAGTAAACCAATGACAGACTGCAAAGTGACACATGCAAGCAGACTATTAACATTTAGGCAGTCAAATGTTTGCTGGTATGAGTAATGAAATCTCAGAATCTCAAATCAGCTACATTTCTCTCAGCCCAATGGTCTACTCTCAGTCTCCTAAACATGCATCTCACATCGCCTCATACAAGCCCCTCAGACATTAAACCCATGTCAGATCCACAGAAACAGAATGTCCAGTCTCTACTGTTTAGGATGGTATAAAAGGGACATTCAAAGTAAAGCTGAATTGTAAGGACAAATTAATTTAAGCCTAATGTAGTTACTGACAAATAAAAGCATTCTGGTGTGCAAAAACAGCAATAAGAGAGTTATTTTTGGCATGGAACAGTATATTACATACACTATATTCACTTAACAAGCGGTCTGAAAGTCTGGTCAGAGCTAGACTGGGGTCTACTGCTGGATGCGTATGTTGACCTTAGACTCATTTCTTCTCTTTCATTTTTGTTTCAGAAAAAAATGAATTTGAGGAGAATTTTTTATGAACTCTATGCTGCTGCAATATGGTTTCTAAAGCTCAAGCTCGGAACTGATGTGCTAATAGGGACCAAATACGGCTCTCAAGGCTTCTCTAAAACAGAACGACAGAATGAGCAGAATGCATCCAGAATTCTGAGCTCCAAGACATCTCACACATGAGGATTCCAAACAGGGCTTTAACAAAGGGCGCCGCGGCAACAGAAGCTGTCTGGGATGACTGTCACCATGGCAACTGTTTCCGTCGTCAACGACAGCTGGCTTGGGAAGCCTGTGCGTGCTTTGAGTAAGAGAATGGAAACGGGAGGGAGGCAGCGTCTGAGTCCTCAAGGTCAAAACGATAATCATTGCTATGGGAAATTACAAATTCTGCACATTTTAAATATTGGGATATGGCGGATAATCTGCCAGAGCCTGATGCACAGCTTTTGGATCAAAATGGCTTTTGGATCAAAATACGCTAAGTATAAAAATGCAGTTAATTTGGGCCATGGGATTATGGATCAGACACATCAACAAGACATGGATTTCAGAAAAATGGACATATTTCACTGCCTCAACGAAGATTCATTTCTGATAATAAGGCACTAGTATACAGTTCATGAGGCCCATCTGAAAATATATGCATGTGTTCCTTTACTGTGATTATGAAAAGATTAAAGTCACAGCCAATGGAACTTAAATATGTGTTTTGGATACACAGGACAGTAATACCCAGGTAGCCTCTTCTCACCAGTAAATGGTGGCTATTTTATTATGGCTACATGAGGCTTATTCAGGCAAAAAATAACAAATATTTATCCAAAAAGTCTACATCACTTGATGCAAAGTTCATCCTTGAAACATAAACAATTTTGCCAAAACTACTGAATTCATGACATTCTCATAACTCTGTACAAGACCACCGCTCCGTAATGACAGATGTCCCAGCCTGTGAAAATATAGACAATCATTTCCAAAAATATCACTTGGTTTCAGGTTGTTTACAAGAGAATATATCAGGCAAATCATCACCAACCTTGGGCAATAAAAGGCTAATAAAAAATATCTGTTGATCTCTGTACGGAGTTTGTTGACATACTCTGTAGAGTTTAGAAGAGCTTATGTTGGACTTTGGGTGTGTCTTTCTCAGGCAATACCTCTGGGAAGAAGGAAGGGCACAATGCAGACGATAAAACTCAACGTCACCTCGCCAACATACGATCGGTTCGATGCAAACACGCCCCGGTTCAAACCCTCCATCACCCCTGTGACTGTAAAACTGCTCCCACCAGAGCTAAATAAAGTCATCAGCAACATTCTAGAAATGTCTGGAGTCTCACACCTGCCACCCGGCTTTTATAACTCCATGCAGAGCCTGGCGTTAGCATTAGAAAGCTAACAGGGGCTTTTACACACAGCTATAGGCACCTACCTAACGGTGTTTAGTCACTACATGCAAAAGAGCAGTACTCTATCCCATTAGGACAACTGCCACTCTCATCTGCTACGGCAAGTATGCATGCACAATGACTCACATGCTATACACACACACACAGATAAATACCACCTTCAACCATATTAAGCCAACACTTCAGGGAAAGATGGACAGTTTTATTCCTGCACACAAGATCTGCATAAACAGACCAGCTTCAACCACTGAACATGCATTTGATTTTGTAGGAACTACTAAAAAAAGAAAATTTTTTTCACTCACTAACTCCGTCAAAAATTCAGGGTCTAGTTCTCTGATTTCGCCCTCTGTGTAACCTAATGTTTTTCTAGCCCTCTGTTGTAACCTACTGTCTCACACAGCCAGTCCTCAATGCAACAAATACACATACTCTGCACTCTCATTTTTATTGAACACTCAGGCAGAGAATATTTAGGCCTGTGTGCTGAAGACTGCAAACATGGTTCTGTAATCTCTATAAAAACACTGTCCTGTGGCATGATCTCAACTCGGACTCACAACCGCAGAAAATATCTGAGCCAAACCTGGCCTGCTGAGCAAGCTCCATAAAGACCTAGCTCCCCATACAAACATACACGGTAAGAGGCAGTGTCCCATGATAGAATGAAACATGGGCATGTGTCTGTGTGTGTTTGACACAGGGAATGCACATGACCTCGTTGTGTATGCTATCTGAACAACGAGCGTGTGACCTTTTTCTCACAGGTATGAGGGTGCCTAGCTGAAGTGAACCGGAGTATGTGTAAAATTAGACAGTGTCAGTGAGTGGTTTAAGCGTATAAACAGCGGAGTCTGAGTCTCATTATATCCCAGGGGGGAGGTCATGCCCTTCAGTCAGCGTTCCTCACATCCCATCCTGGAGAGCGAGGGTCCGGCTGCTTTTTGCCCTCGCCTCGCAGAATTTCATTCATTTATTTTTACTTGCAAAACAGGTATGTGTTGTCTTCATTCTAAGACCTCAATTGTTAGACATCATAAACCAGCAAGCTTCTGGACCTTTAGAACCTGCCTTAAGGTACAGTAAAACACACACGAACAGTTATTACCAATGTTATAATGTGACTTAAACGAACCTCGTAATTAGATGACAAGAGTGTTTCAGAACTACTATTAAGCTACTTATGCAATTCTGTGCATTCTATGCCAGTGTGTGTGTGTGTGTGTGCGTGCGTGTGTGTGTGGGAGAGTATGAATACGTAAGCACAGATATGTTTTCGTTTCCTGAGCAGCGCATATATCATCAGTAAAAGAAAAAAAAAAAGAAACACACACATACAATTCCTGTACATCTTGTTCACTTTCTTCAGCACACAGAGCTCTCTGCAAACATCTCTGTACTAAAGCTTTTCCTTCTTTACGGTGCCACCAATCAGCGTCCGCATGCACGCACACACACACACACACACACAGACTGATAGACTTTTATTTACTGCTGCTGGACACCCTCCAGAGACTGCAAAGCGCCATGGGATAGGGCTATTTTGGGTGCTTGTTGCAAGACAGCTTTTACCCATAATGCGACAGTGTGCAGGAATGTGGCGAAGCTCTAGGTTAACTCACACAGGTCAAAGCTAACTTAACACAAAAACTCAGCAAATCTGCAAACAAGCAGTCGAGAAATCTAGCCTCAGAATACTGCATCCACAACAGAAATCAGTTTTAAAACCATAATACTTGAGAAGTCATGCAGACGGTTGGAGGGTGTAAAGGTGTGTTCGTACAGACGTGTCTGGAGCTACATGATCTGTAGCTGCTCACAAGAGCAATTCGTGTGTGTTTGAGTCGAGAGAGAGAGAGAGACAAAGAGGGAGATGGAAGAGGACTGTTACATCTGTTACAGGGTCAGCATCTTGTGTGTTATTGTGTGTGTGCAGAACTATGTCTGATAACACGTATAAGGGGATCCCCAGACTGATTATGGCAACATAATTGCCAATCACATATCAAGGTAGTCAGAGAGATCTGGGCGTATATACACCTACACACACCACACAGAGGTAAAGAAAAAGAGAGAGAGAGTTTGTTACCTCGCAGGTGTTGTAGTCCTCTGAGTCCAGGAGAAGACAGAGTTTAGGCAGTAGCTCTGGCCAGTTCTGCAGCTCTCCTTTAGAGGCTATAGTAGTGATGAGAATACCTGAGCGAGAAAAGACAAACGGGTTTGCACTGTTTGATATATATGTAAAACAACAGGTTGGTGGTGTTCCTTCAGATCACACAAATCATGAGAAGCCTAGGAGAAACACTCTTTTCCCTACACCAGTCAGCCAGGATGTTCAGTAACCATGGCGACACAGCAGCCCAAACTGCAGGCTAACCCAGATAAACAGAGAGATGAAAACATTACTGCTCATGTCTATACTGCAGCCCTGCTAAGCAAAGTCCACAATACTCCTCGGACGTTCAGACAGATACCTTACCACAGACCAGCTCCTTTGTACGCAAAAAATATATAAACTAAAAATCCTAAAAAAAAAAAAAAACATCCTTTGCAGTGTCATAGAATTGAAGAGATGAAAACAACATTGTAGGAAGCTATTCAGCAAAATAAAAATAAAAAAAAAAGAGAGAGACACATTCCATCAGAATGAGTCCCAAACAGAGTAATTTTTGTCTCTAACTGTTCTCTACAAATAAACATGATGAATTCAAGTCTGTTTTTTTGGGTGACGAAGTCAAACTGATCTCAGTGCACGCTGACAAAATTATGCCCGTGTAGACGACCACTCAACACAAAAAAAAACCTCAAGCAGGCACTACTGAGTAGTGTCATGACATCCCTGTAAGCCCTCAGAACCATCGCTCTCTCTCCTCTGAACTGGCATTATTTCACTATGATCACTGAAACATCTCCTGACTTTTTATGAGTAACCTGACACTACCAGACATCTACACAGATGCAATCAAAGCCCAGCAACAAAGGAGTGCTTACCCACAGTGGCTCTAATTAAGGGTGAGGAGTCTCCAATGTTCTGAAGACACTCATTCTTGATGAAGTCAGAAACTCCATTGGGGAAACTCTGGTAGTGAGCCTTCACATTGTTCTTCAGAATAAGCCCGCTTAGAGAACGAGTGGGTTCATCTGTCGGGGAGAAAGAGAGAAAGAGAGAGACAGACAAACAGACAGACAGAGACAGAGAGAGAGAGAGAGAGAGAGAGAGAGAGGGCACAAGAGAGAGTGTCATGTGAGAAAAGAAAGAACAGAGAGGTTTGAGTTCATGGACAGGGAAAAGGAGTAAAAAAAACATCCTCCTCCAAAAAAAGAGGTGTACTCCGAAAGTCAACAACTTCATGGAAGAGCATGACTAGGCAAATCTCTAACATGCATTTTGTGTGACGCTTTGCCTTTGGAATGTTTTTCTTTCATTTACTCTGACTATCATCTTCATCACCATACTACACACCATAGAGCACGCTCAGTCAAGACTGAAAAAGGGTATTTCATCTCAGCAACAGTGGTCAACCCTGGAACATAACACAAAACCACCAGATTTTTTTTTTTGTATTTCGTAGCAATTCCTTTTGCACTCCAACATGCCCTGAAGGGCCTGTGGATTCAGGTCAGCTGGAAATTAGGTTACATAAAGCATTCAGAGCAAATGCATTTTCACACAAAAATTGCATTACCATTCAAGGCTATGCAACAGAGCAGTCCGTGTTTTTTGATGTATCAAATCGCTGTTTATTCTAACTTGTTCATTTTGAAAAATCATTTTCCGACATCGACTTTTGACGATAACAGCTACAATAAGATACAATGATAGCTCCTCCATTCACCAAATCAGTGTTTTAAAGTTGACTTCTTTTTCCCCTTAAGAAAATCCAGCGGGAAGCTGGCTGGTAGAACAGTTCAACTATTGCACTACTGGTGATCTGTGCTACAGTGCAGTTTGCTCTACCACTCAAATGACATTGCGATATTAATTTCTGGCTCATTTTCAGCCCAAATTTATCCTATCTGTATCTAGTCAATGCACCTTCAAACAGAGGTATGCTCTTTCAGGCCAAAAAATACCACCAACAAAGTCAATTTCTTGCTTTCCAACTGCACGAACTAGGTTCACAGCTTATTAGATTTTTGTTGACATCACAGACATTACTGTCAAAAATGACAGATGACATTGCTTTCCCTGTGATTCTTTCATATAAATACTGCAAAAAGACATGGGTGTAATATCACAGAAAGAAAACCTTTTGTCAGAAATCACACTCTTGGCTTAACACGAGAGTGCAAAAATTACATCAAGGTTATCATGTGAGACCAGCGTACACTATTGTAAAACCCCGGTCTGAATGACAGCTTTATTCATGTTGTCTATTTGCAAACCATCCTGGACATAACATGTGCAAACAATGCAGCTTCACATTAATTGACAACCATTTCCTCTTAAAGTGAGAGATCGGGTTATCGTGGATTTCCAATAGGATTACCTATATTCCTCAACAGCCTCTGACCTCCATAGGGAGAGGGAATCTCGATCTACTGTCCACATAGAGTCAGAGTAATGTCAGTCGGATCATACCATATCATGAAAGCTGACACTTCTCCATATAAATTACAGTGATACTATGTAGGCTAAGTAAACGATGTACATGAATTACGTGTAGAATGCTGAGAATCCCAGGCTACCCATGCAACACATATAATGTGCAAGATATATCTACCATGCATTTTAAAAATGTGTCAAAAGTACTTCTGTGCACATTAACAGGTATAACTTTATAATGAAAAGCATGGAAATGCACAGAAGAGAGGGAAAGAAATACCAGCGTACCTTCAGATTTTAACTTTGTCAAGACAAATATCAAATAGTTGTTGAAGTCTGGAAATTGATTGAGCTGTTCAAGTTTCTGAGGAGGAACTGGTTAAGGACAGGCCTCTGTTAAAACCAAAAGCAGACAATGGAAGCAGCTGCAAGGCACTAGGTAACATTGCATTTCTTTGTGCTGACCACTGCTGGGCATCACATCACAAAGCCTAAGTCACATTCCTTTATAACAGGTGGATGGCAGACCACATCAAAGCATTACTCGTTTACCAAATATGAAGCCGCGGTCAGCACATCTTAATAAAGGACAAACGGCACACCCGAAAACGCCCCATAGTCATATCCATAAGACGGATTTGAAATGCATGACTTAAAAAAGTCAGTGAAACAAAGGATCATGGAGACAAACACACCAATCCTCAGGAAGCATCTGTCTGTCACTTCAAGCACATTGTCGTGCAGAACATCACACAGAAACTAGCATTTTCGAGACAGAAGTTACATTTTCGGTAAATTAAAAACACACTACAAATCAACAGAAAACAAACTGACTGAAATAACCAATAACTTATGTATTATTATAATCTCTGCCACTAAACCACGCCATTTTAAACTAAACAATAAAAAGAATCAGCAGCATCCTCCGAAGAAACATCAAACACATCAGGAGTGACCTTCAAATGTGTACTACCGCCGACTGCTCTATCGTACAATTAACGGATAATTGCTATAGACATAATGTCATTTGAACACACTGACTACATCGTCACAGTCTTTAAGAAAACAACAGTATTCATTGTAGTGGCTTGCAGTCACATTTACTGTAATTTCTTTGTCTGAAGAAGTCTAGAATATTCCGATGTTGTCAGAATAGATTAAAACATAATAGATTTAGTTTATTATTCGCAAGCAACAACAAGGACAACATCACTAACAACAACAATAACAACACTAATAATACTAATACCAATACTACTACTACTAATAAAGGTGAAGTAGATATAACAAGTGTACCGACACATCTGTAAACTAACTGATGACATATTAACGGTACAGCAAATAACTTTTGAGAAAGTCTGGCGAAAGATCAGAAATGCAGGTAAAGATTAGCTTTGTTGACAAACTGGCCTTTTGATTTGTATGCCTGTCTTTTACACTCGTGCTAGTGCTTAGACAGTCGGTAGCTAACCTAATGTTAGCCTCACCTACACAGTCATGACACGCAATCACATTCACCGATAAGCAGCTACGGCTGGCATTCTACATAGATATGTCGTTAGCGCAAATCGTTTAGAGATAAACAACAATCGTGAATAAAAAACAGAATCTTATCTTACACAGAAATTTAGTAGATAGCCATCCTAGTTAACGTTATGAGACAGGCAAGTACAGTTAGCTAGCCAGCCGACAGGCTAGCCAGCCAACAGGCACAACACCCTGGAAAATGCAAGTAATGCAGGGTTAACATCTCTCATTTGTCGAAGGGTAAAAGGATACTTGTTGGACGGATCTTTGTGTGGTTGTATCAGGTGACTGAGACTCCTTGAGAAGTTGTAAAATCTGTTGAAGTCCTTGTTCATCTGGTTTCCAACCGCACTCCATCTTGATTTGGCTTCTCTGCTGCAATGAGTCCAGACCAGACCAGAGGAGCTGAAACTTTGCGATTACCAACTATTTTACAAATACAAATGGACCAACGACAACTGCCCTTGGCCCCTCCAAGTCCTCGGTATAGTTCTACGTTTTTGGAACCTACCTTTGATAATGTGCTTTAATATTACTTGAGTTTTAGGATCCTGAACTCACAGACACGAACAGCTTGCGGGTTAAGTACATTCCGTTTTGGCCAAGTCCACCCAGTCATGGCGCATTTACACCGATAAGCTCCTAAGCCTGCAGGTCCTAATGCCTCTCAGTCTCCGAACATGATGAACGTTTCCAATACCCCCGGCTATTTTATTAGGTCAGATTCTTCTCATAATGGTGCTATACAGGTTCATTATGTTGCTAGGCACATTAGAATGATTATAAGACTTCTGCTTGCTCGACCTAATTTTGACAGAATATGAATACACATTAGTCCTGTTTTTAAACCAGTAAGGTAGTAATGCCGAACAGATGTGATTCTGAAGACTGTAAGTAGAATCATATTGCTGGATGCAATCATTAATCGACCCTTTTATTCCTCAGTATCAACCAGCCTCTTGGTTATGAGTAACTAAAAATAAACTGCGGGTTGTTTCCACGAAGGAGACAACACTCAATCAAACATTTAGCTTGTTCATTTTATTAAATTAATGATTCAGATGAGGACAGCAACATTGTGGGACACGACCTTAAGGCCCAGATTTTGTCAGCTACAGCTGTTGGGGCTGGATTTTAAAACGCATTAGGCTATCACTTGGAAGCATTCTGAAATGCGTTTGTCCGTAACACAAAAACGCTGCGTCCGGTTTTTTGGTATTAAAAGTCCCTAATTAGAGTGCTACAGTAATTGTACTTTCTGAACAGTTTTACTGGAAATAATTTCTGTGGCACTGCCACAAATAATATTCTCTGTACTATACTTCCAAGACTACTTATGTTATAAAAAGGAAATCACAGACACATGGAGAACACCCAGCAATAGAGCCACATCATCTCTAAAAATGTAATATGATAAACTGCTCATAAAGTAACACAAGTATATAAAGAGTTAATTACATATATTTTGTGACCTGGATATTGTTTACTGGATGTGACTCTAACCATTTGAATGACTGGCAAATAAACGTGTAAATTTTAATGCCAACATAGACCACTTTCTGCTCATCAGAACAGAAAGAAAGGACATTTTAAAATGGCAAGTATCTGCAGGCCTGGGACACAAAGGTTCCATGAGGTATAATATAAGAATCATCTTGAGACTTCACAAGGCAAGCTCTGCAAAAGCAACAACCTTTGTTCACCCTCATACCGGCAAAAGCAATAAATGACTTACTGCCAACCTCAAGGCAATACGACTTGAGAATTCAAACAGAAAAATGAAAATTTACTTAGACAGTCTATCTCCAGGGAAAGATGAAGAGAGAGAGGTTAAAACGCGACAGAGAAAGACTGAAAGAGAGAACTGGGGGTGGGGTGCACTGGAAAAAGAGGATGAAAAAATTCATTATACAGAAAGCAGCATTGCAGTTGCTCAGCTATACCAAAACAGCCCGCCCTTCAGCAGTGCTGACATTTACTCGGACACAATATTTCCATTTGCAGAATTGAACTTATAGTTCATTTGTCATCTCCTGCAGTATCCCTCAAGAGAAACATGTATGTTATGCTGCCAGTGAGAAAGGCACCTCGCTCTTTCTATATAGCTTAACCTTAAAGGACCCAAGTGTCACCTGAGAGCTCATTAACTCGGTCTAATGCCCCCAATACAATGTGCTTCACCTTAACTTAGTGTGTCTCTGCCTAGATCATTACCAAGCATTTCCATTACCAAGCATTTCATCAGTTTATTTCTCTGTCTTTGAAAATATCATTTTGTAGTAGTCAACCAGTGTTGATATGTTGACATAGCACCCAGGAAAGACAATCTTGTGTTTTTCTTCAACACATCCACCACAAACCACCTACTTCTTTAGACTGAAACAGTTAAGAATGTGTAATGCATGTGTATTGGGGAGATCTAGAATACTAATTCCACCTTAGATACACTCTCATCACGCTTGGGATTTTGATCTGAAACAGCATTAGAACATATTCCATGAAGAGAGATAGAGAATGAGAAACAGAGCTGATTAGATCGTTATCAGAGCAGCTCAAGAGTGAAATCTGCCTCCATGAGAAACAAGAGCACATGTCATCAGGTGCAGAGAGAAGAGGCTCACCCACACTGACTTCATGACTAGTTACATGCCACTGTTCTGACATTTACCTGTACATGGATGATTACTGATATGGTCAATGTAGTTGTTATTATGTGTAGTTCTACCTGAATGTGTTTATGATTGTTGCAGGAACAGACTTAATTTTACACAATAAATTCAGCACAGTCATATTCAGTAGCTCAGAATTTAGTGAAAAGGTCATGGAAATTTAAGATAAAATAGATCAGACAGAATGGTAAATGCTAGTCACTGTATTTTAATTTTTTCAGTTTTTCATTTCCACTATTATATCTATTCCTGTAATACTACACAAAATATTCATTTCTAATTAGTGCATAGTTGGTTATTACAAGGGAGAACATGTCCAGCCCATTACATTACAGATGTTTATCTCCAACTCAGTGAAAATGGAGGATGCAAACATAGAACATCTATCTTTGAAAATCAAGACCGCATCTCTTCCCTTTAGAACTTAAATACAACTGAACAACTGATAAACCCATCTACCAATGTCATTACATTAATCTGTATGCGATGACATGCCAGACTGGGTATTGAAGGTCCTGACGACACAACTCGACCACTCTGTCACTGACCCTATGCTTTCACATGGGCCTTGAGAGTTCGCCTCTCTCTTTCTAAATGTCACCTCCAACCTCACGGACACTACCGACCTCTGAGAGTTTCAGCCTGGTGGACCTCAACTGCATCTGGGCATCTTTTTGGGCACTGCTGACTAGGCGTACTTTGAGCTCCACTTAAAAATTTTCACTTCGCTAAGGCAGCTGGCCAAGTACAGCTTGAGTCCACCCCAGAAGGAAGATTTAGAAATTAGCTCTTGAGTTAAAGATTTCTAAGAATTATGGATCATCAAAGCAGTTCTGTCTTTACATGTCTGAGTGTCTGCTAATCAATATTTAATTAGTCATGAATATAGTGCATCAGCACGGCAGCACTGTATACTGCAGACATGTTCTCAGATTCAGGGCTCTGTTACACTACGCCTGTGACTTCACACATCCTCACCCAACAATGCCAACAATAATAACACAGTATCAAGGAACAGGACTGATAACCAGAGGTCTGTGGGTTCAATACTCAGGCATCTCAGCTCACAGCATCTGAACAAGACACCTTAACCATACGGTGAATCCAGAGGTGTGTAACTTCTGATATAAATGGTAATGATTCTAAGTGGATAAGATAAGATGGATCAGAACATCAACTCCATGAACAAAACGGTCACATTTAATTAGACTGAACTATTTTGTAATGTCAAACCAAAAATTGAACATTTGAAAAAAAAAAACACACAAAATATTACCCTGCATTTGCTGTTGCATAGATTTCATTAGGCTGAGCCTTTATATTGTACATTCACTTTAATTTATTGATGCTATAAATTTTACAATTTTTACATCTCAGCTGTATTACACTTAAATTCATTAACAGCATTGAGGACCTTTTGTTTAGAAAAATGATTCCATCAGTCTAAATGGCCTTTCACATCTCAGATCTTAGGCCATAACAGTAGGGTTTTAGAAGGTCTCTTATTTTGAAACACTGTACTGATGGAAGAGGAGGGATTAGGTCTTAAGAAGGCATAGCATCCAATAGGAGGTAGATAACATGGGTCAGTGGGTGGGAGCAAGCAGACTGTCCAACACTAAGGCGGGTTCAGTTATGGACTGATTTGAGTTCAGGATGTCATCACATGCTCCTTGACAGCAGACCAGTGTATCTGTGTTAGTGTATCTGTATGTGAACGTTCATTTTGGCAACAGTGCAGCATGGCCTGCACTGGTGTGTGCGCGTTTGTCTGGAGAACAGTGCCGGTTGCAGTGGTGTGCGTATTCACTCTGAGAGCAGTGCTGACTGTAGGGGTCTTAGAGTCCTCCTTCTGTTGGTGCTCTCATTCAGAATTCCCAGAGGCCTCCTCTTCCCAGAGGGCGTTTGACAAAGGAGGTCATCCAGGGACTGACTGATCACCTGACCTGCCTGTTGCAGCCGCTTTACGACCTTTTCAACCCGCTCTTCTAATGGTCCACCCACTGCCCGTTCCCTCAAAACCTGGACCTGAGAGGGAGAGAGAGCAAGAGAAAGACGGTTTGAAAAATAGAGATAAAATAAGATTTACAACTGGCATCTAAAGGCATTCATGTGTTATCATTAAAACTATCGATTGCTGAATGTTTACTGCATTGTTTTCAAACTGTTCAGCACTCCACAACACATTAGTAATTTGGCAAAGAGCTTCTGTCTGAATGTGTGTTTGCTGAGAGTTGTTGCTGGGTGCCTTACCACTTCCTGTGAAAACTCAGGTTTTTTCACAAATGTGGGAGTCCTAGAGACCACTGCAGTGGACAGGATGGAGAGAGCTTCCTTCACAGAGTCCCCCCTGGCCAACATTAGCACCTACCAATACACACACACACAGACAACTCACACATGCGTACGCTAGTCTCACACTCATACACACTGGTTTTGGAACAATTCCACAGTCCTCTTACTGGTGCATAAAGAGTGAGTGAGTGAAAGAGTGAGTAGTGAGTAAGTGAGAGAGAGAGAAAAAAGTGAGAGAGAGAGAGATAGTAATTTGAACTCTTCAAATTACTATTGCATACTGTTAAATTTTCTACAATTTTTTGCATTTTATTAACTTGGGTTCTGAATGTCTTTAGCAATTAAAACATATTCACATGCTAATAAAATCTGTATCATTTTCAGATACAGACAGGGAAAAAGAGATCCCGAGAGAGAAAAGGAGACTCACTCGGAGGTTCTGACATAACCTGCTCTCTGTGCTCATGATCTGGGAGTAGATTGTCTGAGCTCTCTCAACATCATTCTGTCACAAACACACAGAGCAAAAACACACAATAAGATTGTCTTCTGTCTTCAGTAGTATTTGTGAAAAGATCATTTTTTTCACACCAATTGTTAAATATTAACATCAAAGCAATCTAAGATTTCTTTAAGCTAAATAAACAGCATAATGATTCTTAACTCATTTTGAATTCTGAATATTCTTATCTAAGATGATTATAAATCTATCAAAACAAAGAATTCAGCCAGAGCTGCTGACTGCGATGCGGTTGGAATATTTTCACGATCTGACCTCACCTGTCGGAGAGCAAGAGCAATAGCAAAGCAGTAAGCATGTCTTGGGATCAGCTGACCTTTGGTCTGGCCCTCCTCCATCAACACCAGGCAGATGTGATATGACTTTGCATTGTTCTGGCAATGAGAAAACAGTTCATTATTGATAACCGATTAGTTATACAGAACTCATTTGCTCTCTAGCATCCATAAATATATGTCTGTATATTCCTTACTGATGTTTAAACCAATACTTGTGGGAAAGACTAGATTTAAAATCTGTCACGTTGTCCCAGTGCATGTAACAAACTGGCAATCCTGACATTTTTCCTCTCAGATGACGTGAGTGATCACAGTCTTGATCTGAACTTCAGTGAACTTAGCAGACAGAACTGGCAAGGAATCATTGCTGACACAGAAGCACAAGGCTTATAGGTTTGCATAGGAGATCCAGAAAAAAAAAAAGAAGGCATACCAGTTTGTAGCAGGTAGCAAATGCCAGAGTGAATGTGTCTTTGTTGAAAGAAACACCTTGGTTTCGCATCTCTGCAATCACCTCCAAAGCTCCTGGAGAACACACACCAGTGCCAAATATATATAAACACACACACACACACACAAGGAAAACAGAGACAAATGCAACTTCAAACAAATCGTACATAGACTCTATAGGAAAAATCTGACTGTCTATGGAGCAGCCTGCAAACAATGCGACCTAATGAGACAAAACTACACATATAAATTAATCATATAAACATGGTGGATAATGAGGAAAAAAATAGTTCAAACTAAACATTTAACAGTGTTACTGAAGTCCATGCACTTTCCTCATTATCACAAACAGCCCTACTCAGTAGGTGATTTGTTATTTTTTAACAGTGGGGATGGCTCTATGGCCAACAGGGGGTGGCCCAATGGTCACTGACACTACCCTACAGAGTATATAGGGGGATGGCAGGTTAACAAGGGGGATGAATTTTGGTCATTTTGCTAACAGGGGGGATGGCATCCCCCCTCATCCCCCTACAAATCGCCTACTGCCCTCACACACTGAAAACTTCCTCATTACCTTTCCTAGATTTTTAAAATCTCTTTCATCTGTAGGTATTTGGGGAGACTTCAGTATGGGTTTGTGTGTATACAGGTATGTTTTGTTTCCAATGACTGAACTTTATTTTGTGCAACTATTTTGGAATTTTAATGTATGCATGCACTAGATAAAGTGGTGTATTAAGCAGGGTGTGTTGGAAAGTTGGCTTACTCTCGTAGCATCCTTTAGTAAATAGCATGTCTATGGCAATGTTGAAAGATGTGGAATCAGAGAAAAACCCTTTCAGCATCTAAATAAAAACAAATAAATACAAACAAGTAAATAAAAAACAATAGCTGTCAAAATATCTTAAAATAATTAAAAACAACAATGGCTGCTGATAACAGACAGGATATCCCAGGATGGTGAAAGGGCACAACATTTGCTGGCTAATAATTACATGGCTTTTTGCTTTGTTTTCTGTGACAGAACCCTCTATCTCCCTCTGTTGGTCAGTAAAATAAATGACAACAAAATAGGCACTTCTTCTCTGACCATCTCAACAAATGTCAAACATGGGCACTCCAATTACTGACTGAATAATACTACATAAATGAAAGTACTTTAAGTTGTAAGCCATGTTTAAAATGTGTGTGTGTTTCTTTTACATCAGGGGATAAATTCACCACTTAACAATCTACCTTTGACTCCAATTTAAGGTTTAAGGTGAGTTTTTAGGGATAGACAAAATTCATTATGAATTTCTATACAAAACTCATAACAAAACAGAGAGAGAAGATATGTATATCTTGTGTGTGTGTGTGTGTGTGTGTGTGTTTTACCCTGTCTTTGAGTGTGGTGGCAGCCATTTCCTCCAGTCCCAGCTCATAACAGAGCCTCATGAACAGAGGGCCGAACTTAAACTCCCCAAATGCCACATTCCTGTTCTCCTCATGATACCTACACAAAACATAAACACACACACACACACAAACACACACAAACACACACGACATAGGTAAATGATAAACACAGAGAACTTTACTCAGGGATACAAAGGATTCTGAAAGCAGGTACTACCACACAGATGATATTCACGAGTTCATTAAGCACATAACAGACCATCATTCTTGATTTTATGAATGAAAGTGCTGGGTAGTTCCAGTCACTCTTTATTTTGACAAGCAGAGGCTCAAGGAAGAGAGCTCCATCACTTTAGAAAACACAGAAGATAGTTGGGACCTGTTTGGCTGGAGTTTCATTGGCTGAAACTTTTCCGCCTGCTCTTGTTTCGAGAGTGACAGCCGCCAAGTTAATGTTGGCACAGAAGTCTCAATGAAAAACATTGCCAGCTTGCATCAACTGCAGTTGATGATGCATAAACCTCTTATCACAGCCAGAACTACATGTATGCGAGATGATAAAGGCAGTGGGCTACTGAGCAGTGAAAAACATAAACCCTCAGATGATTTATGCCTAACCTTCCTCTCAACAACAGAGTACATGTGTGACACATGTCAACAGACAGCAGCTAAGCACCAGTTTACAGGTGTTTCGTTTCAGTTTAAGAATAAATAGGGAATTCTTACAGCGCTTTACAACTCAAGCTACTAAGGGTGCCCCTGTCATAATAAACCAAGATGGGTTACTACTATGCAGAGGACAACACACATATCTGTAGTGTCCCTGTGTTTCAAAACAGGCCAAAGCAGGTTGGCAAAGCATGTTACTGTCTAAATGGCCTCTTGGGTGGGTCTAGGATCTTCTCCTAAAACCTCTGCATATTGTTATTAAATGCCCCTTCTTGCATTTTGACAATACTTAGCATGGTTGATGACTATCTTCCTTTCTCCCAAATTTGGAATATCCAAGTCTTTCTACTCTTGTATTTGTCCAGCATTGCAAGACCACTATAGAAGGGCGGGGACTACCACATGTGTTCTCCAATATGGAGAAGTGGTATATGCACATAAACACAAAATGATCCTGAACGATCATACTGTCAGAAACTATTTCTCTCCTGGTGGAAGTGGGCCCTTTTAATGATGGCATTGTCCCCTCCGAACTGAACAAGTTGTCACTGAATAGTCTGCTGAGCACAGAAAAAAAATGCACAGGATATTAACACAGATCAACCAGCACTGCCTAAAGAAAGGCAACAGACTACTCATTTACACCTACCTTTACATTTCTTCTCCTCAGCAGCTATGGTAAACATCTCATAATCAGTTTGAATTTATTCAGAAAACACTGCAAATATCCACTCACAGAGGAAACAATGTCAGAAATTATGCTGTACCTGTAAATAGCGCTTCTTGCTGTCACTATGTCCTCAGAAGACTCACATAAATGAAGAATCAACTTCAGCTCATCTTTCAGTATTAGTTCATTCTTCTCCATCTTTTGTTTCAAGACATCAAAATAATGATCTAAAAGAAAAAGAGTAGGAGAATACATAGTAGTGTTAGCTTACTACCCCGATAATTTAAAGAATAAGGTATACAAGCTGTTCAACGATATGGGGATACTGTGAGAACGGAAAGAAAACCAGTGTGGCGCGTGTGACAGGTTCAAAAGACACAAACGATACCTTAACATCGACCTACCTTTTGATCCGGATACCTGATGAGCAACAGCGAGTTTCCTCTGCTGAAAGTCTTGGAGCTTCACAACGTCTTCTGACAGCAAATGCCTTTTCGCTGGAAACAGAAACGCGATGATATTAAGGAACACACAGTTTGAATTAACACAATAAACGACACGAGCGACTCTCAATAAGCTAGATAGAATCTTGATCGGAAACAGTAACATATCTGCAGTTCTGAACCCATGGAGAAAGGTATTCCTGTATAGGGTTTACAATCTTTAATTAAGAATGCCAAAGTTTACAAAACATTTCAGCTGGGAAAACTTATAACGTCTCTGACATTGGCCTTGATACTGCCACTTAAACGTACACAGAACAAGCAACTCCAGACTCATTAACTAAAACAGAGAGCCGGCATAAACATTATTGACAAGTTTACACTGGCTGGTCAGTCAGAAATCATACCTCCAATTCTACACTGTAAGCAACTTGATTGTAAAGCATTGCGGAAAATTGCAGCTCTATTAACATCATGCGGCAGATTTCGAGCACAGTTGATCAGTCCACGGAGCGCCATGATGTCCGCTGACCGTACCACAAAGTGTTATTACGCAGACTTCTTCAGACATAATGTGTCACCTGAAAACATCCTTTTGACTTACAGTACAAACAACTTATGTATAACTTTTTGAAAATAACTATATGGTCGAATTTGGATGTATCTGGCGAATTTTAGAAACGTAATAAAACCTCGGAATGCTGTCATTCCTGCACCCCAACCCCCCACTTCTCTGAAATAATGGTCGTGCTCAAGGCCCTGACGTCATCGCGATTTTTGCCTTTCTTGGGACAATTTACTAGCGCCCTCTCATGGACGACCCCTGCAACCCGAATTTTGCCGTTTTAAACCGAACTGGTTGTTTTGAGAAGTAATCTGACAGAAATTACTCGTTTCACTATGCATTAAATCTAATTACTGTGATTATTATTGTTATTTGTGTACATGCATTACTGTTTATTACTATTCTGATGGACTAAATACATAAAGCATTTTTCTCGTTTCTGTTTGCATGTAATATTCATATTAAAGGGTATGCGAATGGCTATACACCTGAGTGTGTTTTGTCACTCTGCAAGTAATTATCTGAAAAGTCTATGCTTGAATTAGCAAGTGATCATTTAAAGAAGTACTGGCTGGTTCATTCAATACAGATGTGCAGTCTGTGTCACTAACAATTGCAGACAGATGAATCTTATGTCCTGAGCAATAGGTACAAATATCCAGTGCCATAATAACATTAGTAATTCTCAAAATTCATAAATTGATAATAAGTCCAAGATTTTGTTTTTATGTTGCACATTTGCAGTTTTATTACCATCAATGACTTCTCTCTTCTGACTGTATGACATTATATACATATATATCACATCTATGTTATCTGTTCATTGTCTTCCAGACCAGTCTTTTGTCTCCTACTGGATTCACCCATCAACAGTTGATAGAAGGCTGCTGGGGTGAACACATTCTCATCTCTAGGAATAGATTTTGTAATGCAGCTGTTCCCATTAATTAAATGTGTGAGCAAATAATGTCTTTTCATGTGTTTGTAGTAGAAATGTTTTAGTAAGAATTCTTTAAGTCTTCCTTGCATAGCAAACTTGCAAGACAATTGCAGGATAATTATTAGTTAAGTGTAGTTTGTGGAGGTATTTTTAATTTTGTGAGGTACATAAATTAGGAATGAGTTGTATGTGCCGAAATCTCTCTGTAATAATTTGAGGATTCAGTTAGATTCAGGATCCTTTAGATTTATTTAACTCCAAATTCCTTTGTGGGGTAAGTCTGAAGAGGAGTCCTGCAGATTTTCTAGAGGGAATCCAGGATAAAAGTCAGGATTCCTACAGGAATTCTACAGGATTCCTAAATACCTTCAGAACTTCATGCAGGATAAAGATCATGCAGAATTTTCCTTTGGGAAAAAAAAATCCTGTAAGAAGATCGTAATCCTCCCAAAGTTCCCGCAGGAAAACGATTATAAAATCCTGTGGGACTTCCTACGGGAATCCAGCATAAAGTTCCCACAAGATTATTAAAGGACTTGTGGCTGGTGGCTACTTTTCTTTATCTTATCTGTTTATGAGTGCATCCTGAATGGCTAAAAGAGGACACGAAAATGTGGGTAGACTTGTGTTTTCAGTCAGTTATAACATTTGATATTAAAAATTTGTTTTCTATATATTTATTAGCTGTCTTGCATAATCACATATATCATGGCCAGTTCAGGGCCAAAAAGTACAACAAGTTGAGGACATGTTTACCTTCCTACAATGGACACAGTAGAAAGACAGACAGACAGACACACACACACACACACAGCTATATGAGAGGTATTATGATGCAATGTCTTGCAACATTTAATGCACACTTTGTCTAACCCTAACCCTATCCTCTGAAAACAGCCCTGGTAAATGTGATTATGAAAGATGGCTCCTAAACATTCAGATAACAAATACTTGATTTGGAATGTTATTAGTGAGTGAAAATTCTACACTCATGCTCTCAAGCCACTCAGAATTCACCCATAGTTGGGTAAGATTCAGAAAAACCACTAGAGGGGAGCAGATCACCATCAGGTCTCTGTGATTTGACTGAAGTTCAGTTTTCTGTGAAAATTTCTACTATTTTTCAACTTGACGACATGTACAGTTTGTATCTTTGCTTGGAATGTGCAGATGCACTGAAAAGTCTCAAATATTAACAGCAACTGTCTTGTACATTATTTTCTCTAAACTCTGAACTGTCTAACTTTGGAAGTATACGAAAAGTCTACGAAAGATAGCATCTTCAGACTGATAAAAACACTGACATTCACACACACCCACACCTACATACACACATATATATATACATTACTAACCTAACCGTTTCTCGCCTAAACAGCATCAAAATGAACAAAAACCAGCAATCACACACACACACACACACACACACACTATAAGCAACAATAAGCAATAATCCAACCCGTTTATCCTGTTTTACCAAGTACCAGTACAGAACCAGCAAAGTGCAGCTTTTTGACCAGTATGAGGTCTATGAAAATGAAATGAGAACTCGAGATCTTTTCAATGTCTTTTTCCAACAGAAATAACATAAATCATCCCGTTTTACTTAAGGGTATCACAACAAATTACATTCCTAGAAATAGATAGATAAAAAAAGATGATAACGGCGATGAAACTATTACTACTACTGCTGGTACTACTAACAACAACAGCAATAATAATAATAATCATAATCATCATCATCATCATCATCATCATCAACATCATCATTATAATAATTATAATAATAATGTTAAATCATTATCATCATCATCGTCATCATCACATTGATCTTTTGTTGTTGTCGTTGTCGTTGCTGTCGATGTTACCATAAATATCCGCATCTCAACACACCTTGTGGTTTTAGGGAATGTCGCGATTGAGCTATGATTGACAGGGCTACTACCCAATGACCTTGGAGAGGAGGCGTGTAAGTAAATTCAAACCCTCAGGAAAAGGATGCGGACCAAATAAAAACTTCCCTGAAAAGTACCGGTAGCTGAAAACAAGTGGCCATCTGTCAAATCTCTTCCTAACTGCTTATTTCTTCAACAGCGGACACTTTCGAAACCACACTGGCTTAAAACATCTGACGAATTAAAAGGATCAACAATTTGATAAAGACATTAATATGTTTTGACGCGTGTGTTTTTTTTTTTTTTTTTTTTACTTTGGTTTATTCCAAGTTGGCTAGTCGTTTAGCTTTCATCCTCCTCGCGCTGTGCAGATAACCTCTTTCAGGGACATGGCGGGTGTAACTCTTCAGGTAAGCTGTGAAAACCTATAACATTAAAGGCAACATGAGACCGTAAATTCAGGTGTGTTTTTAGAAGAAAAACATTACCCAAGGCTGGAATGATGTCAGAAGTAGCTTAATCGGATATCGTAGTTAAATAAATCCTACTTTGGAGAGTTTGAAAGTCCACAGTTTTCTAGTTAAATGATGTAAATGAATGGTTATTCCCTTTGAACGGAGAGGCAGGCCATTTAGACTTGAACACTTGAGTCTTCATTAAGGCAGTTATCAAACCATCAAACGCGCCTTCGGAACCTTCTTTAGAGACTAATGTTGCTCATATGCTTTAATGTTTCTCTTTGATTATTTTGTTAAAATTTACACAGCTCAGCTGAGAGGAGCGCAGAGATTTTCCTGCTGAACTGGTTTGACAGGATAGCATTTCATGTCTTTAGAGACATACGTGTTAGGCAAGTAAAAGTAGTCTCAGCTCACAGTTCCTCCTATACAGACGGGTTTGGAATTATATTCCTTTAGTACACCACACCTGTTAAGCAGCTTAATGATTTGTCAAATACCATTACAGCTGCTCAGATTAATTTCAGGCGTCCTTCCTTAGCTCGTTTTAGGACGATTTAACATGTTATACTTACTTAAAGAGGAACTGTACAGTAAAATCTTCAAATGAGAGGAATCATAGTCACAAAGTCAATACTTTAGAGCATTTGTAGGCCATCGCTTGAAATATCTGGCCATTTTGGCTTGGACATTTGTCTATTATGGGTGTGGATACATGGTCCTAAGCCTGAGTTCTATACAGGGGTGTGTAATACTGGCAGAAATCTATGAAAATGATGTATGTCTGGGTGTCTCTGTCTGACCTGTCTGCATTTTTCCAGCTCCATTCTATTTATGCCCAAACTCCCTCTATTGTAGCTCTCTGTTCTTTTTTTCTTGCTCTTGAGCGTTGGTCCGCAACTTGTAATGGCCATCAAGGGGTCTCTTTGTTATTTTCTTAATTTAAGTGTCTCCGTTCTGTCTTTTACACAGAGTGCAATCTTTGCGGGAACACTGATTGCTTGTTCATATTGTCAGTGTTTTTAGTTTAAGGATTAGATTTTACTATTGTTTTCCACTCCAAGTGTTCTGCTGTATCACTTTTACTCAGCCATTATCACTATTAGTTGCAGAGGATTCTTACTGAGGTTCAGGGGTTAAAAACCTTGTTTGAAGGAGAGGTTCCCATATTTTAGTCTTTTCTAGCATTTTTTCCCCACTGCTTTCTAACGTAAATCAACTCTGTTCATAGATGTTTTGATGTATCTTCTTGGTTGTGTTGAGTTTCAAGATTGTAACAACCCATGTAAACAAACTGAGCCTATCAAGGCAAAAAGCTGGGGTATTCATCTATAGAGCTATTTTAGGGTAAGAACACGACAGTGAAGAGATGGAAAAATGAATCAGTCTTTCCTCTAAGCTTTACTGGTACTTTGCCCCCAAGCTTTTGCCTCCAATCTTCATGTTTGAAATGTTTTTAGAGTTGTTTGCCAGCTCAGCTCGTAACAGTTTCCCTTACATCTGTAGTAATGCAGTGTCCATGCTGTTCCATGCGACGTCACTCCGTGTATTATGCTTTGGCTTCAGCTCTTTTGTGAAGGGTGTGACCACAGAAAAATCAAGCCTAGTTTCTCCTGTGTTTTTCCACTGGATTTTCTTACTATAGTCGGGTGTGAGAACATTTGCCTGGCCAGTCCCTTGGGATGAAAGTGTAAAGCTGTTTTTGGGCTGTTCCTAAATTAAATTTAATGATGTTAACCCAGCTGAGCAGTGATTATCAGACCTTTGATTGTTTTTTTTTTTTTTTAAAGATGACTTTTAATGATTTCAAGTTTCATGTTTATTTAGAGCCCAATATCACTGTTTACAGTCTCAAAGGGCTTTACATGCCCACAACACAAAAAACAGGCCGGCACCCCCTGACTTAATCCTCATGGCGGGCAAGAAAAAACTCCCCAAAAACCCAGGTGTAACAGGAATAACAGGGGAAAAAATGGGAGAAATCTTGAGAAGGAGCACAGAGAGAGGAGACCCCTTTTTGGCCAGACAGGTGTGCAGTAGTTGCTGACCCAGCGGGCAATTACAGTTTCAAGTAAATACAATCAGATCAGAAACAAAAGGGATGGCGATGCTGACAGGGGGATGAAAGATGAGAACACCAGGATGGATTGGTCCGGAGGGCAGGGGGTGTCACGATCACTGGTATCTCAGGAGTAACATCAGGAGGCTAGAGAGAGAGAGAGAGAGAGAGAGAGAGAGACATTGGTAGATATGTTCATTGCCACATAATGGTCAATAGACAATGTACATCGTGTGTCGAGTGCAGGCAGGGACTCCGGCAAGACTAGCTATTACAGCATAGCTAAAAGGAAGAGCTAGAAGGTTTCTGAGCCTTCTGATTTCTGAAACCTTTGAAGATTTTAGCTGACAGTTTATTTGACAGTGAACCAGATTGATGAGTATTACTATATTACTCAGTTTCATGTTTTGGTGGACATCTTCTTTAACTCAACATGTAACCTCTTCTGAGCTGCTTACATGTGAGAATAAGACTATTTAGTGATTTCTGTCCATGTATCTATTTCTTTTTCAGTGGTAGAATTAGGTCAAAACCTTTTTTATTTTGAGTGTGGATGTACTCTTTAACAGCCTTAGCCCTGCAGTCTGAAAACTACATCTAGAGTATTTGTTTACAAATATATAAGAACAGAGTTTTGTTTATCTCTGGGATTAAACCTGAGTGAATCTGAAGACATAAATGCCTCCACTCACAAATGTAAGAAATGATGTGTGTGTGTGTGTGTGTGTGTGTGTGTGTGTGTGTGTGTGTGTGTGTGTGATTTTGCTCATGGCCTTGTTTGTAGCAGAAGGTTCAGTTTTGTGTGTGTATGAGTGAACTTTTCCTGTAATTCAGCCCATCTTTTTGACTCTGTAGAACGGTTGTCTGCAGGGACTGGCTGAAGGGGATCTCCTTGACCCAGCATTCCAGCAGCATCTGGAGGGCGCTCGGGCACTGCTGAGGCAGGAGATCCAGAGGGAGCTGAAGATCAAAGAGGCAGCTGAGAGACTCAGAAAAGCTGTCACGAATCGAAAGATCGCCGCTGATGTGGACGGACAACTCCGAGCTTCCACTCGGAAACTGGAACAGCTTCACTTGGACCTTCAGGAACTGAATGCTCGTACCATGGTGACGGAGAAAGACAGCCGCACAGGTTGAACCCAGTCTGAGAGAGAGAGAGAGAGAGGGAGAATGAATGAACAACTGAATTTGTTTGTGGAAATTTGCATCCCTTTGGTAGAGTCAAACTAGTGTTTCCATGTAAAAAAAAAAAAAGAAAGAAAGAAAAATTGACAACCACTGTGAAATATCTGGCGTGCTTAATGTGTTTGGTTCATTTTTAAAGCTTCTCCTTCTAAACTCACTAGTTTTTAACTGGCTTTGCTGTGTGTCTTCAGAAGATGACACCTCCCCAGATCCCTGTCGATGGGAGGAGACTCGGTCGCCTCTGGCCAATCACATATGCACCCTAAAGAAACAGCTTACCATGGAAATGAAAGTGAAGCAGGGGGCGGAGAATATCATTCAGACATACACCAATAGTGCTGTCAAGGTGAGGGATCCCCACCCAGCAGCGTACACCCACTCTTGGATTTAATCTCGTAAATGTGTGTGTGTGTGTGTGTGTGTCCCATACAGTTATCTCTCTCTGATATGATGAATGACACTGAAGCATTATTATAATTGGCCTTCTGCACTTACAGTGCTTGGGTCCCTGCCAGAGAAGAACCTGATCTGCAGTCACAGCTGAGACACACACACACACACACACACATATCTGCTCTTCTCACACAGAGCTTTTAGACTGATGTGAGAGCTGTGGTTTAACTAGGCAGGATGGTGAATTCTTTACCTGCTCAGCAAAGACATGGGGGTAGGCAAACAAACAAAGAGAGAGAGAGAGTGGGGATTGCGCGGGATGAAACAAAGAGAGAATGTGAGTGTGTGTGTGTGTGTGAGAGAGTGTGTGTGTGTGTGTGTGTGTGTGTAGGGGGGGGGGTCGTTGGGAGAGAGAGAAAGAGACGGGGAGAGAATTTTTTATCAGGATGCGTTTTCTGTGGTGCTGGCTGTTGCTTCGGAACACTGTGTCCCAACTGCCATTGATTTATACAGCTACCACATAGACACACATGCACACTCTTCAGGTTTGGGTGAGGGAGGGAGCTGGTACTGATCCGGTTTCTGTCCTGTCCTGGGCCCAACAACTGCAGCAGGTCACATGACTCTGTGCAGACCAATGATAAGGCAGCATGAGGGTTTGGGCCGGACGAGTTTGTCAGAACAACAGCAGTAACACTGGCACAGAAGGAGAGAGAACGTTAACCTCTGTGTAAATACAGACAGAAAGAGAGCATGCTAACCACTCACTGAGAGAAAGACACAGTCAGAGAGAGAGAGAGAGAGATACAGTGACAGATAGAGGACAGTTGAACAGTAAAAGGGAGAGAGAGATGAGTGATGGTGACAGGGCTGAGAGGTGAGTTGAGTGAGGGGTTCTAGAGCAGGTGAGGGTCACAGCATAAGAAAACAAGATCCGTTGTGGGTTGTTTATGTCAGTGAAGGACTGGACTGCATGAATGACTCTGAGGAGGACTGGAAGAAGGACACAACCGACATCAGCAGCAGGAGAAGGAGAAAGAGGAGGAATGAGAGTGATAGAATGAAGAGTAAAAGATCGTAAATGATGACTGATGAGCTGTTTGACTACCTGGAGAGGGCCAGAGAGCTATGGGCGGTACTTTCTCTCTCTCTCTCTCTTTCTCTCTCTCTCTCTCTCTCACATACACATGCTCTCTCAGTCGCTCTCTCTCTCTCTTTCTCGCTCTCTCTCTTTTTCTTTTTCTCATTTGCAAGAGTAAAAACCATACTCTACATTGCCAGAGGGTGCTTGATACAAGTGTAAACACCTTTATGTCTGAATCTAGAATTTTCTGACCTTTTTGTGGATGTTTTGGTTTGTTTTGGTTTGTATTTGTTTTTGTTTTTGTTTTGAAAATTCATGTCTAAGGCTTGTTTAAGCAGAGGAAATGCTGTGTGTACATTTGTTAAAGGTTGTATGTTATAATATAATAATGTAATGATAATATAATAACTGATTTGTCTTTGAATGGGATTATATAATAATCTGGACTGAACAGAATCATTTTGAAAGGACAGTTATATCACTGAATGTGAGAAGTGATTTATTTTCCAAAAGTACATCATTAGACTCTATTTTCCTTTCTTACATTCTCCATCTGACATTCTCTCTCTCTGCCTCTCTCCCTCTCTCTGTCTTTATGTCTTTATGTCTCTTTAGGACAGAAAGATGTTGTCCACTGCCCAGCAGATGTTGCAGGACAGTCGCACTAAGATTGAGCTTCTGCGTATGCAGATTGTGAAAGTGACTAATGCCAGAGAGGGAGAGCGAGAGTCCGCGGAGCCAGATGGTAAGTGCATGCAAACATAGAGCTGTCTTCCCCACTCACTGACATAATGAATCCAGTCTCTGTGTGGCTATGTGAGTGAGAATAACACAACTGTGGCTCTGGCAGGTTGAGATCAGTCTGTTGTATCTGTGTCTGTGTGTGTGTGTGTCTGTGTGTGTCTGTGTCTGTGTGTCTGGCAGGTCGATCCTCTGAGGTGATCTCTCCTCTGGAGTTGCGTGTGGAGGAGTTGAGACATCATTTACGTATAGAGGCAGCAGTGGCAGAGGGTGCCAAAAATGTAGTGAAGCAACTGGGAGGAAGGAAGGTTCAGGACCGGCGTGCACACGCCGAGGTGGGCAGTACACGTGCACACACACACACACACACCATACAGCAGTTCACACAAGACTGTAACAGATGCTCCTCTTTTCTGCACCTTTAAAGCGTGAAATGTCCTGTCAAACTGCCCCAAGAGTGTTCATTTTTATTAGCCACAATGGCAGCACCATGTATGTTTAAGAAAGTGTTACATATTTTTTTCAGTTAAACTTAGACAGTTAAAGCTGTTTAAGTTTATTAATCAACAAGTGTATTGGTCTGAGTCATTGAGAATAACACAGCATTCTGGGCAGTAGTGTGGGTATAATGCTCTGTGTGTACCAAGTATGTTTTCTTGTCTTTAAGTGTATCTTCTTTATTCCAGTTTTTTAACTTTGTGTGTGTGTGTGCGTGTGTGTTGTTTACAGGCTCAGTCCAGACTCCAGGAGTCATCTCAGAAGTTGGACCTGCTGCGTTTGTCTCTGGCTCAGAGACTGGAGGAGCTCCCTCCTGATCACCCAAAGCGAGCTGTCATCCGAGAGGAGCTCACTCTGGGAACCATACCAACACTTGGGCCACCCAGAGACCGTCTGCATTCTTCATCGTCATCATCGTCTTCGTCATTACCGTCCTTCTTCAAACCAGCTCGCCTCACTGGTAATCCCACAGAACATTCATCTCCTTTCAAAATCTCCTTTTCGAATCGCCACTTACAGGAAACAGTGGATCAGAAATACTCTATAATGTTGATGTTGTAATGCTGTACGATCATCGATAGATATTCTGACTATTTTACATTCCAGGCTCGCAAACATCATTTCAAAAAGATTTTAGATGACCGTTTGTTTTGCCACATAAATAAATATAGGAATATGTGTTGTATTGTGCATGCAGGAATTAGTGAAAAATAATTTGAACAGATCATTAGTGAATCAGCAACCTGAGTCCTTGATTATCCTTGCTGTGTCAGGACGATTAGAGGTTCGGCTGATGGGTTGCCAGGATTTGTTGGACTCGGTACCGGGTCGGTACAGAACGAGTTCCTTGTTGTCCTCACCGGGTAGCCCATCTGAGACAAAATCCCTGAGGATTAGGACGGGTCTGTCCACACGTAGTGGCAGTGCGAAAAGTATCAGGAGTGATGAACTCTCCAGTGAGTATCCCCTGTTTTTCAGTTGTGTGTGTGTGTGTGTGTTTGTCCAGTTCTGATCAGTTTCAGTATTAGTGTCAGACAGTAGACATTGTCACAAGGCAGCTCTGCATGATACTGAGCTTGAGACTTGTAGTTTCTTTGTCTGACAGTACTGATTAAAAGCAGTCTAGAGGGGTTTACACGAATCAGGACATCTCAGTCCACAGGATGACTTGAGCCAGAGATCAAGGCTATCTTGGTGGACACTAGCTAGGGGACATTTCTATTGGACAGTCTTCGCTTTTGACTTATGCCATCCAGCACGCTGAGAAATCCTGCCTCGTGGAACACTCCCCTGATGTTTGAGTGTGTGTCAGTTGAGAGTATTTGACAAGTTGTCTCTGCAAGTTTGTTCAGCAGAATGTTTGTTTTTGTCTGTGTATGTGTGTGTGTGTTTGTGTGTGTGTGTGTGTGTGATTTGTTCAGCGGAGATCAGTGCTGTGTTGAAAGTGGATAATCGTCTGGTGGGTCGAACTCATTGGAGACCGCTCAGTAAAGAGACCTGGGACCAGAGCTTCAGCATCGAATTAGAGCGGGTCAGAACCAGAGCCAAATACTGCACCACACCATCAGTACACAAACATCACCATCAATAACTGATATTACCGATTCAGACTTCAGTTTTCACGTATACTTGCATTAAATGTTGTTGCATTATGGATTAAATGTCAGTATTTTTCAGGGCTGTTGCCAGGAGCTGCAGCTCTGTTTATATTTGGCAAATGAATAGGAATGCTTTAAAGAGTTGGGTTTGAAAATAATCCATAAGAAATATGGATCTTTCTGTAGACAGTTAATTGTGTCTCACACAGTTTGACCATTTTCTTTAACGTTCAACACTTGCTGGCCTCTCTTGATTATGGTAAAAATAGATTTACAGGATAAATCCACACCTTGTTGAGTATGTAGTATATTCACACAGCGGTGTATAAAAGTAAAGGTAATGTTTTATCTATCTCATCTAAGCTCCATTTTTTCAGTTTGTGCACTAACCTCAGAATATTTGTCTAAGGCAGCAGCAACGGGTGTAGAGCTCAGCAGGCATAATGTTGTTATTTTCTCCGTCAGTGATCCAGCTTCAATCCTGAAGGTCTGCGCTATGGCACGTTTCAGATGCAGTCACATGTAAACATCTCTGATTCACATTATGCCCACCAGACCAGAGTCGGTTGTGTGAATGCTGGGGCGAACTGCTGAATGCGCAGTTCTTCGGGTCCCCAGATGTGGAGAGATGTAATATGTGGTATAGAGTGTCGCCTGGTCTTGGTGAAGTGCTCACTTATGAGACTAACTGCACTCATGAGTGGAGTCCCTGTTTACTCATTAAAAGGCTTTCTCACTCAGGAGCAATCTGTAAACACTCCGTTATGTAATCCTGCCGTTAATCCCAGATTGGTGTGCTGATCTGGCCTGTGGGTTTAGAAACTAACACATGGCCTTAGTCTGGTCCAAGGCTACATATTTCTCTCTCTGCCCGTTTTCAAGAGTTGATCACAGCAAATCACAAAGAATCTGCGGCTCCCAGAACATCTCTGCAGTCAGAGCAGAGTCTCATTATGTGGGTTCTGGTATATGTGGGTGTGTGAGAGTGATCAGTCAGAGCAGAGTCTCATTATCTGGGATCTGGTATATGTGGGTGTGTGAGAGTGATCAGTCAGAGCAGAGTCTCATTATGTGGGTTCTGGTATATGTGGGTGTGTGAGAGTGATCAGTCAGAGCAGAGTCTCATTATCTGGGATCTGGTATATGTGGGTGTGTGAGAGTGATCAGTCAGAGCAGAGTCTCATTATGTGGGTTCTGGTATATGTGTGTGTGAGAGTGATCAGTCAGAGCAGAGTCTCATTATCTGGGTTCTGGTATATGTGGGTGTGTGAGAGTGATCAGTCAGAGCAGAGTCTCATTATCTGGGATCTGGTATATGTGGGTGTGTGAGAGTGATCAGTCAGAGCAGAGTCTCATTATGTGGGTTCTGGTATATGTGGGTGTGTGAGAGTGATCAGTCAGAGCAGAGTCTCATTATCTGGGATCTGGTATATGTGGGTGTGTGAGAGTGATCAGTCAGAGCAGAGTCTCATTATCTGGGTTCTGGTATATGTGGGTGTGTGAGAGTGATCAGTCAGAGCAGAGTCTCATTATCTGGGTTCTGGTATATGTGGGTGTGTGAGAGTGATCAGTCAGAGCAGAGTCTCATTATCTGGGATCTGGTATATGTGGGTGTGTGAGAGTGATCAGTCAGAGCAGAGTCTCATTATGTGGGTTCTGGTATATGTGGGTGTGTCAGAGTGATCAGTCAGAGCAGAGTCTCATTATCTGGGTTCTGGTATATGTGGGTGTGTGAGAGTGATCAGTCAGAGCAGAGTCTCATTATGTGGGTTCTGGTATATGTGGGTGTGTCAGAGTGATCAGTCAGAGCAGAGTCTCATTATGTGGGTTCTGGTATATGTGGGTGTGTGAGAGTGATCAGTCAGAGCAGAGTCTCATTATGTGGGTTCTGGTATATGTGGGTGTGTGAGAGTGATCAGTCAGAGCAGAGTCTCATTATCTGGGTTCTGGTATATGTGGGTGTGTGAGAGTGATCAGTCAGAGCAGAGTCTCATTATCTGGGATCTGGTATATGTGGGTGTGTGAGAGTGATCAGTCAGAGCAGAGTCTCATTATGTGGGTTCTGGTATATGTGGGTGTGTGAGAGTGATCAGTCAGAGCAGAGTCTCATTATCTAGGTTCTGGTATATGTGGGTGTGTGAGAGTGATCAGTCAGAGCAGAGTCTCATTATGTGGGTTCTGGTATATGTGGGTGTGTGAGAGTGATCAGTCAGAGCAGAGTCTCATTATGTGGGTTCTGGTATATGTGGGTGTGTGAGAGTGATCAGTCAGAGCAGAGTCTCATTATCTGGGATCTGGTATATGTGGGTGTGTGAGAGTGATCAGTCAGAGCAGAGTCTCATTATCTGGGTTCTGGTATATGTGGGTGTGTGAGAGTGATGGATGCCAAGCATTAGCATCTTTAGTAAAGGGTTCTTTTTCTTTGTTTGTTTTAAATGTATTTGCAAACGGAATGTGTTTGTTTATATATATTTTTTCCCCCTATGAAATAACATTGCTGTATTGTTTCATGACCTTTGACTTCTGACCCCTGTAGGCACGGGAACTGGAGATTGGTGTGTACTGGCGGGATTGGAGGGCTTTGTGTGGTGTGAAGTTTCTGCGTTTGGAGGATTTCCTAGACAACCAACGACACGGACTGTGCCTTTACCTGGAACCACAGGGAATGCTATTCACTGAGGTATACACACACACACACACACACACACACACACACGTATACTCTTACCACTCCCTCTTATGATTCAGCCAGTCAGAGGACACTATAACCCCATGCCCTTACAAATGGACCAGTAGGGCAGGATACACCACTTTTTGACTGTGCTTCCTAATTAATCAACCAGGAAATGCTCTTCACTTCACAAATAAACAAACTCTAATGTGTACTTACAAATTAAGCAGATGTTCAGATGTACAAGCACAAACACTCACACACAGTCTAACCGTGGCCTCTTATTAAGGGAACAAATCAAATCTGTTTTCTGGGATGAGAAGAAAGCCTTTCAGTATACACGCTGTCGCTGTGCCCCTTCCCTCACAGTCAAATCAGAGTGTACTTCTGCAGCTGTTTTCGTTGACTCGACTTGGCCCTTTTTAATCAGTTATGGTTTTGGTTACAGTAGTACATGTGAATAATTATAGTGATTATATTTACATATCTGATATTATTAATTTGTAGGTGAAATTCATCAACCCTGTAATTGAGAGACTCCCTAAGCTCCAACGGCAGAAACGAATTTTCCCCAAAGAGAAAGGTAAGCTTTATTCTCACACGACACATCTCAGTGCAGATGACATCAAACATTTGAAAACAGATTGATCTCTCTTGAAGAAACTCTGGCATCTAATTTCATCACTTTGAAAGCGGGTGTCTTAGCTTGAAACACACACTGGGTTTTGAAGGCTTGTTTTGATACTGCTCCGTCTGTCACCAGGGAAGAACTTCTTGAGGGCGGCACAGATGAACATGAACTTTGCCACGTGGGGACGATTTATGATGAGCGTCCTTCCCCCCTGCAACAGCAATGTCACTGCTATGAGCCCCCCCTTGGCAACCGCAGATGTTACTTCACCTCCCTCAGCTGAGAAAAAACCCATATCTACACCTCCTCCCTCAGGGTGAGAGCCACAATACCGCAGGGTTTGATTAAATGGGTTGGTTTGGCTGTCTCTCCCTAGTCCTGCTGCCACTGCCAGCTCTGGCTCCACCAATGACAATGCCTATTCTGGTATATGTCGTACTGTTGATCCTGTTACTATTTTCTCTGCTTGTTCTCATGACTCATCCTGCTGGTGGTCGTTGTCACTAGTACTCCCTGTCACTGCACGAGTAATTTTAGAACTTTCAGACTTGACAGCAAAATTCAGTCAAATCACCAGTATACTATAGTAATGAATACAAGGTGTGGGTAATACTCTTATCGCATCTAAAAGCTTTGCTTGATCAAGAAGTCAATTCATTTTCACTTCATTATTGAGACAGTGGAGATTTGCTTGGGAAGCTGTGTTTACAACAGATGTTTTGAGGCTACTAACCAGTGGTGTAAATCTGGGCTCTACTTACCTTCCACGTCATACTGATGTTCAGCTGTAATATGACAGATTGAATGAAGTTATCGAGAGAATGTATTAAAATAATCAGTCAGAATTTGGAGATAATGATTCCCTCTGGATGCCTGTCTTGGCATGACTTGTGTGTGTGTGTGTGTGTTTGTAGAGATTCAGCGGTGGTCAAACTAAACTTCAGTGAAGAACGTCCACCCAAACCTCCACGTCTCCTGGTTACCAAGACGCCCACATCAGAGACGGCCAGTTCCATGGTAAAAAATCTCTCCAAGGCTCTATGGGGAAAGAACTTAAGGGCCTGTTTTAATTTTAGTACAGTACTTGGTGGTTTGAGGTATCTTCTCTGTTCTTTGATGCGTCACTGTGTAACTCTTTACTAAGCCAAACAATGACTCTGCATTTAGAGTTTCCCAAATTAGTCTTATCAGCCTGGCCTACTAGAGTGGCATGGTTGACACATGTCATGTACCTAGAAAAATGTTTAATAGCTTTTGTCTGTATCCTTTTTGCACTTTCTCTGTGTGTCTCTGTCATTGTCTCTCTCTGTCTGTCTCTCTCTTTCACCTTTGTTCCTGTCATTCTCTCTAGAATTCCAGAGCACATTCCACTGATGACAATCAAGTATCTAAGGGCACAAGAGTGCATCAGCCTTCTCTTAAGTATGTGTCTGCCTTTGTTTTAGGGACAACAGCTGTATGCATCATTTAAAAAAAAACTCAACCTAAGTACCATCACAGATTTCATATATCCATCTCTCTCTCTCTCTCCAGGAGGAAAGAGGGCATTCAGATGGAAGATTTCAGTTGTATCTCAGTGCTGGGCAGAGGGCACTTTGGAAAGGTTTGATATTCTCCTTTTTTTCATGCACAAAGACAAAACCAAAGATGTCATTTGTTTGTGAGCTGACAGTCCTTCCCTCCCGTGCTGTCCTAACCCAGGTGCTGCTGGCGGAGTATAAGAGGACAGGGAAACTGTATGCCATTAAAGCTCTGAAGAAGGGCGATGTGGTGACGCGGGATGAGGTGGACAGGTGAGAGCCGACCCTTTGGTTTTGGTTATTTATTCATTTCTTTAGTTTTATTCAGGGGAACAGTCACATCGTAACCATAAACTGACATACTGTAGTTGTCAGCTAAGCACGCTCAGCGCATGCTTTATTTTGTTTGTTTGTTTATTTTAGTGTTTGTTTGTTTGTTTGTGCATTGGCAGTCTAATGTGTGAGAAGCGGATCTTTGAAACGATAAACGCTTCCCATCATCCCTTCCTGGTGAATCTCCACGGATGTTTCCAAACAGCAGATCATGTGTGTTTTGTGATGGAATATTCTCCTGGAGGGGATCTAATGACACACATACACAGCAGCATTTTTACAGATCGACAGACACGGTACGGCATTTACACGCAACTTGCATGGCTGTCTTACTATGTACCACGCACGGAGGGCAACATACATACAGTTACACACACACACACAAATACACAATCACGCACATGCACGCATGAGGCCTGCTACACACGTATACACAGACGTTCACACCATAGAATTCACTCCTCCTCCACAGACGTTCACACCATAGAACTCAGAGCACTGCTGTCCTTGTGAAGCTACTTTCTCCACTTCTGTTTGTGTGAATGACGTGACTGTTGGACCACATGTAAAAATCTGTCTGACTGAGCTCTACCTGTCTGTGTCTGTTGCAGGTTCTATTCTGCCTGTGTGCTCCTTGGACTGGAGTTTCTGCACCTCAATAAGATAGTTTACCGGTAAACACACACTCCTCTCCTGTCTATATGTCTGTGGATGAGACTGTACTGAGATAGTGTTTTTTCCCCTCATCTCATGGCATGACTTTTTTCCCCCCTCTGGCTTAAAAGGGATTTGAAGCTTGACAATCTCTTGATGGATGCGGATGGCTATGTGCGTATAGCAGATTTCGGTCTTTGTAAAGAAGGTAAGACCGCGCTGATCGCTTGTGAACTTTATCTGTCTCTTCGCTTATCTGTGTGTTTGTTGGGTTGCTGAGCAGCATACCTCTCTCTTGTGCAGGTATGGGCCATGGTGACCGAACATCCACGTTTTGTGGAACACCTGAATTTCTGGCCCCTGAGGTCTTGACTGAAAGCACGTACACCCGTGCTGTGGACTGGTGGGGACTGGGAGTCCTCATCTACGAGATGCTGGTCGGAGAGGTTCGTTACGTACACACACACCAGGCACACACACACACCTCGGATACTGACCCCTTTCATATTACTGACTGCTCAGTACAGTATGTGTTTTAGTTTTGGGACAGATTATGTGATACTGTAGCTGGTTTGATCATGTCTGGATTTCCTCTCTTGTTCTCTCTTAGTCTCCATTCCCAGGTGATGATGAAGAAGAGGTGTTTGATAGCATAGTGAATGAAGAAGTAAGGTACCCCAGGTTCCTCTCCCCAGAGTCTGTCTCCATAATACAGAAGGTACCAGCACTGATCTCTCCTACTCTCTCTGTTTTTCTCTTTCTCTCTCAGTTCATTATTGTTAAATGGTATCATGTTTTTTCCCCAGTTATTGCAGAAGGATCCTGGGAAGAGGCTGGGAGCAGGAGAGCTGGATGCCATTGAAGTGAAAAGACACAGATTCTTCCAGGTGAGCTTTCTTTCTTTTTTTCTTTCTCTCTTTCTCTCTTTCTTTCTTTCTTTCTTTCTTTCTTTCTTTCTTTCTTCCCATTACTTTCCCTGATATGTGACTTTCATACGTTTAACAGAAAAATCAAAACCCCTTTTAGCTTATGAAAGCAACATGTTTTCCTTTTTACTCTCATTCTTTATGAGGAACTTACTCTGGAGATGACTCTAGTGAGGTTTCATCATATTCTTTCTCTGCATGAAAGCCCAGGTGTTTCCCATAATCCTTTTGTTCTGACCATGCTGTACTGTGGGTCCTATAGGGTGTTGACTGGGATGCACTGTTAGCCAAGCGTGTCAAGCCTCCATTCCTGCCGACCATCAAAACTCCTGGAGATGTCAGTAACTTTGATGAGGAGTTCACGCGGCTCAAACCCATACTGACACCTCCACAAACCCCCTGCCCCATCACAACAGAGCAGCAACAGATTTTTGCCGATTTTGACTTCTCTTGTCTAGACTGACAGCCTTCGAGCAAACCTGACACACACACATGCACAATCACTGTGTCACCCAGACTGAGGAATGGGGTGTGTATGTCTTTCTCTTGGTAACTTTATCTGTTTGTTACTCTAGCTGTGTTTTAGGGAGAAACTAACTGCCAGGGATCATGTGTTGGCTGTGATTGGCCAACCTTAACTCCTCCTCTCAAGCCCTGACTTTTCAGTCGTTACAGTTGGACAGAAAGGAAGCCATTGACTGATGACACTTCCAGCTGTGGGACTGGTTAGGAGTCCGATCATCACTGTTAGAAGGTCTCACCCCACCCTGCCAGTGCTTGAGCTGTGATTGGCTGATTGTGTATGCTCAAAGTGTGTCTGAACCCTAAATCTCTATGCCTTGTTGTGCTCTACTTCTGGTGACCGACAGCACTTAACATTTGTGTTCTAGCCTAATTGAACTACATCCAGTTCAGCTAATGAGTTGTACTGAACAAACCAAGAGCTTATGGAGAGCATGTTGAATTAGATGTACGGACAATAGAACACAACTGTACTCTATTTTTGGTTCCTGGACAGTAAGTGCAAAACACTACACTGAATTTTTTTTTTAACTGTTTTTCTTGTTCTCTCTTGTTTTTGTCATAATGGCATTCTCTGTTTGTATTTTGTTTTTCTAAAGAGCCATGTATGACAGGTATATTTTTCTAGCCACTCTTTGTTTATTCACTGTGCCACCAATATGGTTAAAGGCCTTCCTAATGTTTAGTGCTGTAAAGCCAAACCCATACTTGCACTGTGAATGTACTTTGTGTCTAAATGAGATAGCCTATTATGTGTTTTTGAGCAAAATTCGACTTAGTTTACATATCTGTGGGGGATTTTTCCCCGTCTCTGCAATGTTGATGATCATCTGAAGGACATCTGATGTTGGATTTTTTTTTTTCCTGTGGACAGCATCCCAATTTCTCTCTAATGACATCAAAGTGCATTTTAAAAACCTAAACACTTATATTTAAATCTCACCAAACTTACTGTGGTGTGCACAAACTGATGTTAACAAGAGTAAATCTTCAAAGATGTTACAGTGGACAGTCTGCTAGAATGTGCAAGGTATTTTAGTTTTTGTTTGTTGTTGTTCTTGTTGTTAGCACCACTGAAAATGAATATCAGTGCTACATTAACCAGTGGTGGCTACATCTGTCTCAGTAACCAAATACACATGCCTTCTCTAAGCCTTCTCATATAACAAGTATGCAAGATATCAAAATAGTGAAACTTTTAAAGCTGCAGGTCAAAAACTTTGAAATGAGGGGTTTGTTTTCATCATGTACTAAGTGAGGTATGTTGTTTGTAGACTTGACACTGTTGTGAGTTGGTCAGAGTGGCCCAGACCATGTCACACAAACAAGAATTGTATGGTAATGAATGATTGCTACATCACTATATTATTACTATATTTCCAAGTATGTGTCTATATAGTATTTAAGTCTGATCTGATATTGAACGAACTACTTCTGAAACGTTTGAAGGTTTAAAGTGAAGGACAAATGAGAGCGGTGTCAGAAAAAAAGCCATATAATATTTGGCTTTCAGTATAGTTGTTACTTCATCAAGAATATTAGAATTTTTTTCTTTATTTTCTTTGATGTTGAGCTCTGGTCTAATCTGAAGGTAAATAATTGTTGCTTTGCTCTTTTGCTCTTTGTCCTGTTTGTTAATGTCTGTTCAAGCGTTGTTTGTATCCTGTTAAAATATCATGAAGTTTGAATACTCCAAAGAATAGAAACTGACCAGTGTCTCCTTGGATTCTCAGCATGGCATTTCTGGCAAATTCAACATGTAGCAGAATATCCTATATATGACAATTTAGAATTGTACTTATTTCCTGAGTAAACACTTTAAAAAGCTCTCCTTTTGAGAGTATAAGGAATTCAGTACTGGTCGAATCCATTTTTGCATTTACTTTAGGCAACATTGTTTGTTTGTTGTCGTCTGGTGTATGTCTAATCTATGTGGTCTACTGCTGATGTACTACTGTGAAAAAAACAAACAGTTTAATGTATTTAAATGAGACTTGCCCTTTAAACACTACAGATGAAGACAATGTAAATAAATGTGGGATTAATGCAGGTAATATACGGAGATGAATGTATTTTCAGAAATAAAAAATACAAAGTAACTGATTTTGTTTTTGTTTATTGAGGAATACTGAAGATGCAAATGATATATGAAAACAAACAAACAAACAATTCAATAAATATTGCATGTCACGTAGAAATAATATTTGCATAAGATACTTTAAAGAAAGCTGTTCATAAAATCATCTACAACAGCTTAGAGCAAATAGTATGACAGAATTAAAAAAACAAACAAAACAAAGTGCAAACAGTATCAGTAATGTTCACACGCACACACGCATTAATAAATACAATGAATAACACAATTATTGCTTTTTATTTTTAAATAAACTAATATTGCACAAAGGATATTCTAACTTTCACTATCAGGGTTGCACTGTACAGACTCCATTGCTCTCACATACAAGACAAATCTCTTTAAGTTCTCTATCATCATTTTTAGAGTACTGAAAATTACATGATTGTCGCATGCTCTCTTATGGAAACGGATGGATTTTCACTTTTCTTTACTCCTTTAAAATCACTTACTGATATGCATTACAAAAGGAAAAGTCCCGTTTATAAGAAGTAAACAGACGTGACATCTGATCCGTCTTAGTGAACTGCTGTAAGGTAGAGAAGACACTGTAGTGAGATTAGCATTCTACCAGGCTCTCATTAAGATTGATGTTTGATCTCTACAGGCAGCATGCTTTGGGAGCCTCGTTATGGAATGATATGAGTTTGTATACCCATGAAACAAAACTAATCCCCACTTAATGTATTAATTCACAAGTACATCAAACCAACCACTCATTGTATAAAATGCATAAGGGGCTAAATCCAAGGATGACAAAATATTGTAGGAAATATTGCCAGGAAAATTACTTTCACTAGCCTGGAGGAGATATAGGAAAAGTGATATTGAAACACAAAGTCTCCCTATGCACAAAAAGTGTCCATAAATCCACAAAGAGTCATTAACAGTTTCACTGCCATAAAATGTAATTTTACGTAGTTATGAAAATATCTCTTTGATCATCATCTCTTCATTTGGACCCTGTTATCCATAGAAGGGCAGCTTTACATTTGTAACAGACCATCCTCTTCAACCTCCTATACAGTATGTTGCAAATCATAGTTATTGATATTATACACAATATTGAAAAGCCTGCCTCACAAGGGAATTGTTTGTTTTAATATTTTAATATTTCATCAACTGAATGTGCTTGTCTGATTAGTCCCTGTACTCATCTTTTGACCTCAACTCCAAATGAGGCTTAATAAATAATAACCCTGTGTGTCTGTCTGCATGTGCAAACTTTGTGTTTGTGTGTGTGTGTGTGTGTGTGTGTGTGTGTGTGTTGACAAAGCAGGAGATGAAGCCAAGGGCCATCTCAATTTGTTACTTTCTCTGTTTTGGACACAACATCAAGATACCTAACCATACCCAAGACGAAGAGAAAATCTACTCTGACTGAAAAGCAGGCACTCAGAGGAACTGCTGTGTTTTAATTACCAACCATTTACTCCTCACTGCTCGGGACAGGAAGGTGTAAAAATGGTATTTTAAGACTGGTAAGACACAGACTGAACAAATCCGGATGAGGGGCATGGTCAAATAGGGTTACTACCCTGTCTGAAGTACACCTGCTCCCAGACCACAGTCCCCCATATGCAGAAAAAACCCCAGAGGTTATGTAGGACGCCGCGGTCAAAGGGGTTTTCATCAGCGCCGCAGTGTTTGAGGTAGGAAATGCGCTGGCGGGACATAAACTCCCAGGTGGTGGTGTTTAGAGAGACCAAGTACAGATGAGACCCCAGCAACAATAACACTGTCAATGCCAGGACAGCCACAACCGCTGTTGTCCCCAGCAACACGCCGTTCGCACGTAGCCACAACTGCCAGGTAGAGGTATAGGTGAAGCCCGAACTGCCCACATCAGAGAGGGAGAGAGATCAAATAAAGGAATCAGTATACTCAAGTGTCTGTCTGTGTGTGTATGAGCTTAGGCAGGTAACCCTAATCTAATGGAGAATGAGTATAAGCTTTTAGTCCAACTCTACTCAAACACAGATTCATACACACACACACACACACACACACAGACCTGATCCAGCTAACGCAGACCCCACAGAGCCTCTGAATAGCAAAGTGACATGTCCTGGATTTAACTCCATAAAGAGAGGTTGACTTCCTCCAGACTTAACTGTATGTGTTGTCTAATACAGCATTGCTTGAATGCTGAAACAACTGGTGCTTTGAGGCTTTTATTGCCTTAAAGTCTTCAACATTTCAAAAGTAATTTTGTGGTTACAAGCTTTCTCTTATGTTTTCAGGACCTTGCTATCAAATCATTTTTGCTACACTAGTTAAATAGACTTTTTAGTATCCACTATCAGAATTTGTATTCATATTCATTTTAAAGCAGCACTACCCTAAGTGCTATCCTCTGGAGCAGCCTTGGTCCACTACCACTGGAAATTATGCTCTGAATGTCCAGCACTCACCATGCCATGTGTAGACCCCAGATCAGCACAATTAGTTGGACAGCCAGGTACAACACAAACCAGCGATGATTCCTCTCCCCAACACAATTCTCAATCCATGGGCAGTGGTGGTCATAGCGACGCACACAGTGTTGGCATGTCTGGCAGTGCTTGGATCTCATTGGCTGCTGCTCAACAACATAGGTGGAAAATGACTGGTGGTTACTTCAATCAGATGAAATACGCTGTTTTATTTTTCAGTTCAAAACAATAAGGGTTATTGTTACTGAGTCCATGAAAAAGGCAGTCAAGTGGCTGTTGTGTATTCACTTATGACTTACATTATTACATGTACGTGTATGTTTGAGTGTGTGTGGGTGTGTGCGTGTGTGTCTGTGCGTGCGCATGTGTTTGTGTGTGTCTGTGCGTGTGTGTGTATGTTTGAGTGTGTGTGTGTGTGTGTGTGTGTGTGTGTGTGTGTGTGTGTGTGTGTGTGTGTGTGTGTGTGGGTGGGTGGGTGGGTGTGGGGGTGCATGTACCTGCAGTAGGCAGTGGCCACAGCGACGCTGTCGTAGAGATTTTGTGTTTTGTGGAATCATGTCCTGTTGCTCCTCAGTTACACCCAGGGTGAACTGTCATACAGAGAAACATGATCAGAAATTCAGAGACGAAAAGAACAAAACTGGGCAGAAATGTGCAATTCCTTATGTAATATAACATAATTATCTTGAAAGAATAACTACATAATAACTACATATAGCTGTCCATTTAAAACTGATCAAATAATTTGTCAATATTTTTCATTAAAAGAAAAAAAAACACTGATCCAAAAGGAAAATACCAAGCAATTACACATAGTGCTAAAATATTTCTACCTGCATGTCTGCATCATCAGACAGAACAAATCCAGGGTCCATGAGAGAAACTGCAAAATACAGCAGGACTGAGACCAGGACCAGCAGCACAAACAAAACTGGTACCACTAGCTCCCCGGTCTCCTCTTGCTTTCGGAGATCTGAAAGACAAAAAAAATGTATTGTCTTGTGTTGCTCCTGGGCTTTCTTGACCTCCTTTACTCCAGAGACAGCTCTGGGTGCCTCTACAGTTTTAATAAGCCATTGTATAACTGTCCAATCACGCTGGACATGGTCACTAACAGCTGGAGCCGGACAGTTGGAGTTTAAACATTTTAGAATTAGGAAACATGCATGCATACTATTTGTAATGGAAGACAGAAACGCAGTCCAGTCCGATTCTTGATCCATGTAACCAGTGAGTGTCTATGTCATATTTGGTACTGTGCGGTAAGGTGGCGAACGTTGCCTTGATAGCTGCATTAATGAATGGTTTGTAATATGTTTCTGTTCAGATCTCAGATAAATCAAGTTCTACGGTAGAAAGGTTGCCATAGGTAACCACAAATCATAAAGACTTACCGGTGTCGTGGAGAAACAGGATCAGCGTAATAACCCATGTCAACATAACATGCGCCGTTCTCACAAGGAATCCCGACCCGAACACATTTTTAAACATCCTAGCATTCTTAAACTTGATAGTTCACTAAGCTAAATGCATTTGTCAAAGCAACCTGCACGTTAACCTCCAGGGTAAGTTGTAAAATACATTTTAATCGCTATTACTGTAGGAGCAATCAGGCGTAACGATGGATGGTTAGCAACAAATCAAGCTTACGGCCCCATCTCGCATTATTTTGCACTCGATTAACTGCATATAACACTCTATCGATATAAAATGTCACGACCAGTTACAAATATCTGGACAGATACAAAACCTAAATTACGTTACGAGTCCTGAGGAATTCTCAGTGTCAATCTCTGAGCTGTATTAAGCTTGTTTATATTGTTGTTCCGCTTGTTGTCAGTCAGTCAATTTCTGTGTTTTGATTGGCCAGCAGGGTCCATGTGACCCACAACCACAGAGACTCTATTCTGACAGGAGAGATTGGTTGGGAAATCAACTACGGTGCTACTTCCTTCGGCCATCGAATTTTCTTTAACTGAATACACGTCATCCAGTCAATCGTAAAACGCGTTTTTTTTCTCGCAATCCGTTAATACTTGTTGACGGCACATCTGACTGCTCCGATGATAGGCTACATGCAGCGGCCGAGGAAATTGTCGTTGGCACTGAGATGTTTGGCACCAGGTGGCTTTATAAGCTGAGAGGAAAACTGGGAAATGTCTAATCACTTTAAACCTTGAACAAAATATTCATGGTTATTAAATGTACGTGTAGGTCTACTGGATTATTACACGGAACTAGTATTCGTTATATCATTCACCAAACGAAATCGGTAGCCATAGTAAAGGCTTATTATAATGAAATGTCCATGCCACCTGAACAACTTCACAGTTTGATAAGAGGCAGGCTAACCTAAAACATAAACAACTTAGTTTTGCATAGCCTTAAATATATTTACGCACAGGGCACATCTGTTGACATTAAGATATGTGAATACTAAGTTTTGTCGTAAACACCCCAACTTACTAAAGATAAATGAAAAATTACATCTGGCGATAGGAAATTAAATAAGCGTAACTACAACTAATTAAAATAAACAGATTATGTTCAGGTGTGGTCAGCCAACAAGCCTACAGTCATATTTAAATCAGTAAGACATCATACGGAAAACTGCCATTTACTATTCCGTATTTGTCCCGCTATCTCTTTTCTGGGCGCCAGTTCCCAAGGGCCTCGCTAGCGGCTTTATCCGTTAATACTTGTTGAAGGCACCAAATTATCCTTTTGAGTGTATCGATTTTTGTTAACAAAATTGTTTCTCTGTCAGAAACAATTACATTGCGGTACATTGTGAATTGCATAAATCTTCATGTATTATCATAGGTTATAAATGCACCAGTTTGTATTCATACTACATTCAGTGTTCGGATCACATACGAAAGCCTGAAAGGGACTCAACCAGCGTTGGCTAATGGATTTCCGGGCAAAGCCCGCCATCTGTCAGTCGGGCAATAGTGGACAAGTGACGTCTTCACCCGCCTAGTTCTATTGTAATTCTATGCCGAGAATTAGGGAGAGAAATAATATGAAAAATCAACCAATGATTACTGTGGGAACGAGTGTCTTTCTGCTCTATTGCAGTATAACTAAATACAATGAAACATGCCATCTGCAAGGCAGCCGTTCAATAATCGTTGAGGTCGCTCAAAATTAAGACAAAAGGAGAAAATAAATCAATAAATATTGTAATTTCGATGTACCTATTTTGGAATTTCATTGAGAGGACACTTTGTTTTCTGTTCATACTGTATTGTGCCAAATTCTTAAGAGAAACACCAGAAGGCATATGTTTTAAAGGCATTTGATTGCAGAGACTGTAATTTAAAATCACTTATCGGTAATGTTACAATATTTCAGTGTTGCTGGATATAAGAAAGCTACATATATTTGGACATGGGAAAGAACATAAAAGATGCACATTGTAATACAACGTAAAAAAACGTATAAAAATCAGACATTAAAATGTAAATATTTTGTTGTCTTTTTTACTGCCCTGATTGAAATATCACCTTGCTTGACTCTCAAGAGTGTAGGAGGTCACTCAGATACAAGCCTGAGAGAGGATCTAGACTATATTTTTAGCATTCTTCTCATCTAGAATGAAGGGAGACCTCAACTTCTTCTGATTCAGCAACACCTCCAAACCCTGGAGAAGAGAGAGAGAGAGAGAGAGAGAGACCAGGAATTACAACATTAAGAGCCATTGTTGTTTCACTAATTGTATTGAATACTATTGATACCTTTGTTTCAGCTCCTCTTTGTGGTCAATTGTGAAATAGCGTCAATTATGGGAACACAACAACTCTTTTGGAGGTAGCACAGTCAGTGTCAAGAACAGTCTAATTCACTTTATTTAATGTGGTTTCTTTCACTTCGAGTTCAGTGCAAAGCTCCAGAGAATATACCAGTATATACCTCTTTACAACTTCTGTATTTGTAGAATATGAGCTTTAGCAGTTCTGTAAGCCTAGCCGTTAAATGTTCTAAAGTAGTCTTGTTGGATTCATCCATCCTCTGCTTGCCATTTTTCAACCGTCTATACAAAGCCATCCTCCATCTACAGTTACCTAAACTGTAAGTGACAATGTGTTGATACTGATCCTGTTTCTTGCCGACACTGGACATAGCTTTTAAATCTGAATTTTAAATTTCTGAATTTAGTCATTACATTAACCTGCTCTGTCTCACCTCATTCACACTGTGTTCTCTATCCTCACCACTGCTGTTCCTCTTTGAGCATGTTTAACAGCAGAAAAAACACAATTCATTTACACGAGTAGGAGGCAAAGCCTGACTGTACCATCTATTTTTGTTGTATTTGTTTTAAATGTGTGGAAATGTGTTTAAAGTTATTTTTGTAAACATTCACAGAACAACCACTGAGAACTGTTTTTGAATATGTACTGTATTCAAAAATCAAACTGAGGTCCCCGTGTGAAAGCATCAGTGTGCTCTTCTGTTCCTGAAGCATCTACCCACAGTACTACCATGCCAAGCAAACAGTGTGAGCAGACTCTCGATGTTTTTTTTGGCTTGGCCCTTTCCCTGGCAGTACTCACAGTTCTGAGGGTGGTGTGTTTAGGGAAATATGTATGAAAGAAGGTGTATTTCAGGGAACGTGTTTAGGGAATCTTACCTCTCCGAAGTATGACACGAGTGGAGAGATCTCACAGACGGCAGGAGGATCTTCGTCCTGACCCAGTCTATAGAACAGACATTCAAAACAGACCAAATATCACCTCTCATAAGACTTTCCTCTCTGTTCAATTTACATCATTAACACGAGCACTGAAAAGCTGGTGTTACACCAGCTCGAACCCTTTATCTTAATTTTGTTCAAGAGAATTTTCTAGGATGTGTTGTTTTATTTAGTTCATAAATATGCCACATCAATGTTAACAGAACGTTTTCAGGACCAGCTTGCGAGAACCTCCTTCTGAGGTGTTTTGGCTTGAGAATTTAATCACAAACCAGGACAAAAGACCTTCAGATGTATGTGAAAGTAAAAAGAAGCCATGGTCTGTGTTTCTGACCTATTTTTAGGGGCTATGGTCTCCCCCTGGTCCGTGACAAAATGCCCTCCAGATGCCAGCGCCCAGCTGTAGTGCTGTCTGAGCAGTGCCCGCCGTGCTGTGGTGGGTGTGTCCACTGGTGCCCCATCAGCATTTTTCAATGGGGAAAACTCCTCCTCTCTAAAAACCTCAAATGCAACAAACTTCCTATTGAAAGTCACAAGATGGAAGACAGGTCAGAAGGGTGTGACTGGATACTGAGGGATTTTAAAAAATCCAACATTAATTTACATACATTTGCATGTTAGATGAGCACACAAGCGAAGCAAGAATTTTTATTAATGTCTAGAGTGTATATATACAAATAACCCTAATAATGAGACATCCTAATGCATGTTCAGAGGACTAGACCCATGACACAATCCTGATACCAATTTCTGTCTCTCTTTTGTTTTATTGGAAATACTACTACTAGATGTGAATGTATTGTTATTCTTTGTTTTGTGAGAAACTTGTATTTACCTAAGCTTATAATTATTTCAGTTGACAAGCACAAGGACTGATTTCATATTTATCTCTGACAATGTCTAGAGTGTATATATACAAATAACCCTAATAATGAGACATCCTAATGCATGTTCAGAGGACTAGACCCATGACACAATCCTGATACCAATTTCTGTCTCTCTTTTGTTTTATTGGAAATACTACTACTAGATGTGAATGTATTGTTATTCTTTGTTTTGTGAGAAACTTGTATTTACCTAAGCTTATAATTATTTCAGTTGACAAGCACAAGGACTGATTTCATATTTATCTCTGACAATGACAATTAGACTATAAATGTCATAATTATTTAATTATACACTAATTATCTCTTATCGCTGCTAAAATACTGTTTGTGTTTTATAATCCCTCTTTCAGTATTTCATATTCTAATAATGTCACAGGTCAGTTAGCTGGAAATTTCACATGTTTTGGCTTATAACTAATAGAAACACATGATAATCAATAGTGAAAAAAGCACCTTGCAAACTGGAATACATCAAAAACAAATTTCTCCATTTTAATCCCGTTGGGTTTGGAGGGTTTCACCTGATTCCCCTCATGGTCCACAAAGGGCACTTTCTTAATGGCCACATGTTGTTTCATCTGACCCTGAAATTTCCTGGGAAAGAGACAGAAAATTTTATTATGGGCTGAATTCTGACATGACATGGATGCAATTATAGAAGTACTTTTGCAATAACCTTCCACTCAAACCACCTGATTACTGGAGTGAGAGTTAGACTTCTGTAGATTCAAACCAAGAACTTTGCCGGTATGTGAATCTAAACAACCATCTGTCCATAGATTTAAAGCAGAAACCTTACAGTGTTCTGTGGTCCAATCCCGTGATCTCCCTGTTCCTCCTTTTCTAACAGCTGAGATTCTAACTCACTGTGCCACCTCTTGCAGGAAGTCTCGCGTAAAGAAGTGGTTGCAGATGTTCCCAGCGCTGTATAGAAGTTTTCCATCTGGCCCACGAAGTTCTGCTGTCTTGGCTTGGATCTCACTGTATTCCACTACCTGATACACACCATCCACCTGACACACCACACCCACCGGTTCTGCTGGATATGCCTTCTCCACCACCTGCCCGGAGGAAGCAGTCAGTTAGAACCAATCAGAAAACGCCAAGCGCAACCAGTCAGCATCAAACATGTGTCCGATGCTGACAGAGGCCTATAGCTGTCTGAAGCCCAGAGGAAACAGTCAGTTAGAACCAATCAGAAAACGCCAAACACAACCAGTCAGCATCAAACGTGTGTACGACACTGACAGAGGCCTAGAGCTGTCTGAAGCCCTGCTCCTATTCGGTCCCACGACCTGACCTAACGGATTCCCATAGACGGGTGCTTGATTATAAAAATCTTTTCACTGGACTTATGGAAGGTTTTGTGGTTAGCTGCCAATATCAAGCAGGTGTGTGCTAGAGCTTAAATGTAACAAACATGAATTTCTGGGGTCAAATCTTGCTGAAACACAACACTAAATCATTCATCCACTATCAGAATGAAAGTTATGGGAGGCGTGCAGAAACAAATCTCACGCTGGAGTGTACAGTCAGACACCAGATGAGTCATGAAGGCAAAGCCAGTCCGAGAACTGCACAGGAGTGTGTTCACCATGCATGTCATCACAAAACACACATACACACTTTGAACCTTCTGTGTATAGTGTCTGTATGTGTACATACCTTGGCACCACAGTCTGCCCCATTCGTCACACAGAACCCGATGAACACTGGATCAGCCATTTTAACCAGGATGTTGTCAACACAGTAAACATGCAGATACTCCACCCCTCTCCTCTCCATGTCCTCCAACACCTCACTGTCCACCAGGGCACGGTAAAGCCCACCATTTCCATCTAGAAAGACGACAGAACACGGAAACATACATACAGCATTACCACTTCATGAGAACCAACCACCAAACATATAAGAGAAAATAAAGAGATAGAAATTGGGTGCCAGGCATGTTACTCCCAAACTACTGAAACCTGGCTTATCATTCATCCACGCCGTTCTCTGACCTGGTGCCAAAGCTATCTTATTCTTTTTTTCCAGAATGACTTTTCCGTCGAAGGACACGGCTGGAATCATCTGCTGCTCAAACATGACTATGTTAGCCGGGTCCAGACCAAAGTGACTGTTTTCTTTAAAGAACTTCTCTGTGGGCTCAAGGGTGAACTCACTGGTCATTATATACCTGATGGCACAGAGAGAACAGTTAGGGAAGCAAGTTCTTTCACTATAGCGACATTAATTATCAAAAAGGCATTTGTTTCTCAAGATATATCCTTTACACTGAAGACATTTAAGTCATGTTCTTGGTTCAGAACTCTGTCAGTTCTTTGTCTGTGTGACCTGATAGAACAGCCCTGGTGGAATTAGTTTCAATAATCACTTATCTTTTGAAAGTCTTGAGTTGCATGAGTGATGAAGTTGAGTTGGTGATGTAACCGTATGTATTTATTGTGTATCATTCTAGCTAAAGTGCAGCTACTAAATAATACATGGCCCTACACGGCTTCTTTGAGACTGTTTACCATGGCACTGTGCATTTAGAGCTGTGTCTCAGGTCTGCCAGCTCCTGTATTTTCCGAATCCGTTCAGCCTGGATTTGGTACAAGGTTTTCCCACTGGGTAGCCCAACGTTGTACATGCCTTTGGGATAAGGCACACCAAGCCGTGTACCTTGTCCTCCAGCTAACAGTAACACAGCTACTCTGCTCTTGGATACCTGCAAAAACCCTGCGGAAGAAAAAACTAGACTGTTATTCCTTGTAATCATAACACGCATACATGCGTATAGCGGATGCTCCTCTCGAGAGCAACTTGCAAAGTTGTAACTATTAGAAGGTACACAACCAAAGAACCGGATCTTTCCAAAGATCGAAGAACAGCAGTTATGTATTGATCCTATTTTTGCACGTAGCCTCAATTTGATTTGAGGTAATGTCCATTTAAAGTAGGTATACAACGTTTCTGCTTCATTTCCTCACAGGGATGTTTCTGAAACGAGTTCATATATAGTATAAAGTATCCATTACTGTACCTTCGTCCTCCCATTCTTTCAAAGTGTCTGGTTGGCTTGTCCGTACACTGCCGATAAATTCAGGAGGAACGGGCTGCATCCGCTCGTCCAGCAGGTCTTCAGGGCTTGAGTGGCGGCTGGCTGCCTCCGCAGCGCCCCGACAATGTTCCCTCAAGTCATCGGGATCTATTTGAGACAAGTCAGCCAGGAATGTGTCTTTTTCCTCTGCAGACAGAGTCGACCAAAACTGTAAAATATGACTCTGTCCTGCACTTTCCAATCTGGATGCGACTTCCTCGAATGACAACATTTTGCTGTTTCAGGACAATGAACTCATACATCAGTTTTTTACCATCGACTGACTGAAGAACCCCTGATAATGAAAACGTAATCGTATCACCTCCCTTAACTATGCGATGAAGTCCCCGTCTGCAACCCGTGACCGATGCGGACACAAAAACCGCTCTTCAAACTGCTGTGTTAGATGAAGTTGTTGGCTATGTAAACATAACGAAGACAAACAGCGACTCGTTCCTCCTTAAATGATCTGCAGATTCAGCAGTTAAAAAGAAAACCAGACGCACTAAACAGCAGGTTTAGTTATTCAACGACAACTTCAAGTATTTCTAATGTAAAAAAATTGAACAAATATACATATTCCCTGAATAGGGCCAGAAAGCTGACTACTTCCTCTCCTGCTGTCATGTGATTAGTCGTGTGGTTGTCTCCTGAGTCTCCAACTAGTTAACGTCTGACCTACCTGGAAGCTTCGCACGTTTAAAAAACTGTCGATTATAAAGTTAAATCTGTATGAGTAATAATATATGAGATGTTTGAGAATATGTGAGGTTTATAGCAATCGTTTCTGTGTTATGGCAGTTGCATGGACACTTAAGGTTTCACTTCACTGATAGCAAGAACACTGATGATGTGATAGAACCACACAGTAGTCAGTAAAAGACATAAGAGCATTTTAATATCAACAACTCCACGTTCGTCCAGTCTGAATACAGTCACAATCATTTTGCACAGCCTAGACTTTCTGATTTGGGCTGGCCTAATGTTTTTCTTGTGTATGAGTATGTGGTTTTATTTGTGTTTTTTCTAGTGTGTGTGTGTGTGTGTGTGGTTTTTTTTATCCTTTTCTGTTTGTCTGAAAAGTTACCCATTCATCTCAAGAGAGGGCATCAGTATAAATTACTTTACATATCTATGGTTTAGCTGATGTATTAAATTAATAATCTAATACATAGTTTAGTGAATGAAAGCCCTTATTACTCCTCATGGAATTTGTCTTGCACACCATGTTGAGCACATGATTAAAGGACAGTGGTTTAATGTGACATCACATGAAAGAAAAAAAGCACAGAGATAAAGGAAGTTTGGGGTTTTGTGCCCTGAATCAGCTTTAGTGACTTAAGTACACTCATGTTTAAAGCAGTTCATCTACTCCCAGTGTGTCTGAAAAGAAAAAAAATCAAATTTTACTTTAAACTCTGCTCAGCACCTCATAACATGTAGATCCTTGTCACACAATGTGGAAAAGCAGACACAATCTGATCCAAAGACAAAGGTGCCTCCAACTGCTAAGCTAAACAGGTCCACTTCAGTAATAATCAAGTGTGACACACCACTATATAGCATGGTACTGGACAGTCAACCAAAACACTCTCTGAAAAATATGTGTGAGAGACAACACTTCATTTTTAAAATAGATAAGGGATATCGGTCTAACACAGAGCCCTCAACAGTAAGTTAAATTACTGAGTATGACACTTCTCTGGCAATGTAACCTTATGCAAGACATATATGTAGTATATACTCATATAACAAATCATGAGCTGTTCTTTATAAGAGTGACACCTAATCATAAATATTGTTAATGTAAATATGTAAATATTAGCCCGTCAGCACACCAGCACTCAAATCACGCATATCATATCTAAAAAGAACCACAATTTTCTGATGACTGGAGCTAAATTTGAGGGAGCTGTACTCCTGATATGTGTTTTATGGGATCTGGGTTCGGATGTTTACAGTATCTCTTAGCTCGAGTGTGAAGCAGGCCACGGAACGCTGTTAGGAATATGCTGATCAGGAATTCCACAAGCTCAGCCACTGTACAGAGAGAGAATCCCACCCAGAGCCCGACAAGTCCCCCGATGTTTGAGAACAGATCGACTGCCTGGATGAATAAAGAGCAAACCAGACAGAAAAAAATGAATTAACTCTTAAACTCTCATTTCATCATCAGTTACATTCACTTTAAAGCAGAGATCCCTCTCCTCTCTTGTGTGTGTGTGTGTGTGTGTGTGTGTGTGTGTGTGTGTGTGAACGCCCTGTTACTCACTGTGATGGATGGCTCTTCCACAATACGCTCGTAATTAAGCTTCTCGTAGTAAACAACTACTTTTAAGAAGTTATCTCTAGAAGAGAGCAATAAAAACACCTGAATTAATCTATTTAATTTATTTCTTTAGTGAGCTGTATAACATTCATTTGTGTAATTATCCATTTAATCATTCATCCATCCATTCAGCTGAGCTGAGTGACAGTGAGCAGTGACAACTGTTGTTTTTGTTTAAATCTGTATTAGTACAGACCGTATTAGAAGGGGATCGTCTGCTATTGCATGCAGTTCATCAGAATCCATTCTTTTCAGATTAGAGGAGAATTTTTCCTTTAAAAAGAGCACAAAAATCTATTATTTTCTTCTTGGTTCTGATCATATTCTTGATGCAATATCAAGATGTTGCTGACTTATAATGACATAAATTCAAAATGTACTAATACATACTAAGAAAAAAAATTAAATCACATGTAAGTGAATTAGTACCAAATTAGGAATTGATGGCTCTATGAATCTGACACACATAATACGGCTTATCAGAATTGATGAAACAATGATAATTAATTAAGTTACTTCAGTTACTTCAGACATGGTTAGTTAGTATTTGAGACTGTAGCTATGATATCAGTGGCAGCATCTTATGCCTTTTCATGACCAGTTATGTACTGAACGCATAAATAATATGTGGAACTGTTAATGCATCCAATGCTAGCAGCTGCTAGGTCACGTTTAATCACATCGTTATAGCAGAGGTGTTATAATCAAGTCAAATACATCATTTCTGCCCTATTCTCTGTTTTTTGTCACTCTCTGTTATCTCTCTCTCCCTCTCTCTCTTTCTCTCTGTGGTGTTGAGAGGTGGTCATTTACCATGAAGGCAGATGCTGGCCATTGGGACCCAGAGATGGTGAGGTCATAGGAATCCTCCCTAAAAATCAACACATTGTAATCACAATAAATGTAACTCTTTGTTCCATGAATTCAATTAAACTGATGCTGTTTTCTACAGTTACTTTCTCACACCATCAGAGGTTGTGCTCTTCTGAAACAACCTACAGTTCTAGGACTCAAACTTTTTGTTGATTAAGCTAAGCCATTTAGAGAAAGGAGCAGTGACAGTAGCAGAGTAAATATATGGGTGTTCCCACCTGCACTGGAGAGGGCAGTGACAGGACAGCATGTCATGCGCATATTTAAACTCATACAGATCCAAACAAGTACCTGAGAGAGAAAGAAAGAAAGAAAGCAAGAGAGAGAGAGAGAGAGAGAGAGAGAGAGAGAGAGAGAGAGAGAATAAAGGCAAAGCATATCATACACTGGAGAAAACAACAGGTTTGGCATTAATTTGTGACATATCTGCATATCTGATACCAGGAAATTCTGAACAAAGCAAAACTAGACATAGACTGTAATTTTTTTCAGACTTATTTCTTCAAAGGCTAATTCCATTGCCTTTTGTGATCAGTGACCAAAAGTGGGAGAAACATGACATAAATTCAAGTGTGTATGCATAAGAAAAGAACTAGCACTGGTTGTGGAGCAGGACTGTATGTTAACTTTAAAACAGCTCCAACTGTAGGGCAAATGGTCAAACAATTAAATCAAATAATCAAAACAGATTATTTGTTTCTGTGTCACTCTCTTTTAAGAACAGTTGTTTCTGTGTCTCACTCTCTTTTAAAAACAGAGAGAGAGAGAGAGAGAGAGAAACATGTCTATAGCTCTTAAGGGCTGTTTGAGTTAGGTGGTGTTAGGTCTATAGCTCTTAAGGGCTGTTTGAGTTAGGTGGTGTTAGGTCTATAGCTCTTAAGGGCTGTTTGAGTTAGGTGGTGTTAGGTCTATAGCTCTTAAGGGCTGTTTGAGTTAGGTGGTGTTAGGTCTATAGCTCTTAAGGGCTGTTTGAGTTAGGTGGTGTTAGGTCTATAGCTCTTAAGGGCTGTTTGAGTTAGGTGGTGTTAGGTCTATAGCTCTTAAGGGCTGTTTGAGTTAGGTGGTGTTAGGTCTATAGCTCTTAAGGGCTGTTTGAGTTAGGTGGTGTTAGGTCTATAGCTCTTAAGGGCTGTTTGAGTTAGGTGGTGTTAGGTCTATAGCTCTTAAGGGCTGTTTGAGCTAGGTGGTGTTAGGAGAGCGCACTTACGAGTCATTTTGTCACTGTAGTTACATTTCGGGAAGACCAGCCATGGGGCCATGGGGAACTCCCAATGACTACAGCCACAGTTCTTCATGATGCTCTGTTGAGCACAGGTCTTCTCGCATGTCTGGTTTATTAAACACAAGGTCACTGGTCTGGAATATTACTCCCACTAATCAAATGCATGGCGGTTGGAAAAGTATTTGAGTACTTCAAATGAAAATGATGAAAAGTTATGTACTTATGAAAAACAGTAAACACTTATTTATTTACTTGTTGGTGTCATAAATAGTTAACAATACAGTCTTACTTTTAACACAGTGTGGTCATTACACTTAAGGGAGCCAGTTACTTCACACGGTAGTGGTACATTCAGTTCACTGCTTCCATGTGAATTACACTTGTTCATTACTGAGGTCTTTGCCCTTAGGACTTTGACACTTGAAATAATATACTCTCACATTATTTTCTCAAAAACAGAATAAAAAAAGTCATGAGAAAAATCACACAATTTCAACAAAAATAGTTGTAATATATCTAACCAATACAACGGGTCACAATTTGCTCATATGTAACCAGGATCCTTCCTACCTCAGTAGAGTACGTGGACCCATGCAAATCGCAGTAATAGTCCGAGAGTCCATCCCCATGACTGCATTTGCTTTCATATGGAGATGGTAACCTTTCAATTTGAGTCTAGCAAATACATACAAACATTTAGAGATTATTTCTTATGAAAAACATTTAGAATCAAAAATTTCATAACGACTTCAAGTCAAATTAATGATACTCTGCAGTGTTTACAATATATAGTGACTATGTATTTGGACTGTCACAGAACTGTGGATAAAATCATTATGAATGGCACTGAAATTCATCTATGGTTCATCGACATGATTCAATGCGAAAAGAAAAAAAAACCCACATACACATTCATCAACCTTATATTTCACTGCAGCTAGATTCAGCTTGTGTGATTTCAATGAATAAATGATTATTTTGGAAAGGTTTTCAGACTAAATTGTGAATGAGTTCACTTCTTTAAACGTGTTACACAATATGTTACTCAGCAGCTACTGAGCTTTGAGACTTAGTATGAATTTAATTTGTGGTTATTTTGCACTTTGCAACCACTGAAGTTTTCTTTTTCTCAGGGAAAAAAACCAGATATCCATGTATTAGGCCCTGTATACCCGGTAGGCTATATCTGCTCTCTCTCACCCAGGTCATGCTGATATCAGTTTCGATGCCAGGGGCTATGGTGATGCCCTGGTCCTCGGGGAGGGGCATGCGTGTGGGGTGATGGATTAGGAGACGAATGCCGGCAGAGTGAGTGATCTCTCTCATGTATTCATCTTGCTGGATAAACAATTCCAGATGAAGCCCTTAACATAAAACACCACACTTTAGCACAGCTTAAATATATCACATAAGTCAATACAGCTTTTTAACATCCCCAGTTTTTAACACGAATTCATGTTGCTCGGTAGTCCTAGATTTCTCGCCCTCACGTGGCGGTCACCTAAATCCCAGTGAGTGTGGCTGACACACGCCTCGCTCACTATCTCTGAGTCCACGCAGCACATCTCGGTATATCTTTACACACTGTGTAGAATCACTGAGTGACTGCTTAGGTACCAGACCGTCGTGAGACTTAAACGTTTTCCGCTCAGGCAGGGAGGTCTGTTGGAATTCATAAATGACATTATTATAAACGTGATTATAAAACCATTTATTATTATAAATAATGCTTCTATTGCTTATCAGTGTTTGATCAAATTACAATTTGTAGCCAAATATACACATTAATTATGTCGTGCGTGACAGGCAGTCCAGTCTATCAGGCAATTTCATCAGATTTGCTTAAAGCCGCAATTTCGTTTTCTTTGCTGATCAACAGCATGCTGGGATGACACATCTAAGAGCTAGAAATTTATGGTGAAGGCTCAATAATTCTGTAGTAGTTATCCTGCATAACTTTGATGTAGAAATTATAACTCAAATGCTCTCTTTCAGTAGACTACAGGAGGCTGAGTTGTGGTAACAGAATAATTGCATCAAATTGACCTGTTCACCAAACCCTTCAGCCCGGTAAACAAGTGACAGTGAAGTTGCATTATTATTATATCTGCTTCATGTAAAACAAGTAAAGCTCTTGAGAGCACTTAAAATACAGACTTAACCTCAAAATTCAGTCGTTAAGGAGAAGAAACACTTAAATATCATTTGATTCTGGACCACATTATAAACACAATGCTGCCATTACAGATTTTAAGTTAGATGAGACGGACTCACCATACCCCAGGCCAGCCCTCGAGGTCTTTGGTACTGATCCACCGAACGACTTAGACTCGATGTCTCTTAACCGTTTAGAGTTAAAGGTGTAACAGTTTCCAAACTTGTAGTTGATGAATCCTGAGAAAAAACTTGGCATACAATTTTTATTTAGTCAGAATAGTATAATATTGTTTTACTTTTCTCTAAAATAATTTATTAGATTTCGGTAACCTTATAAATTGAAATTAGATAAACACTGGTTATTGGTCATTGATTTTTAGAAATTGAATAAGTCAGCTGATTAGGAATATTTATTTGAATAATACAAATATTTCACACTTGTGAGTACTTTATATGTGCAAAAATCACAATAAAAAAAATTTCACATACAAGTAGTGATGACATTTAACTTGTGCCCAATTATTAAGCTGGTGTTCCCAAACAGCTGGCTCTTCTCTCTCAGAGTCTACCGTTATACACATCTCTTACGGCTGTAATTGGCTGGTACCTGGTGTTGCAGCTCTCTCCATGATACTGGCAGGATATCAGCATATCATCCAGCTGATGGCCGATCTCCTGCCTCTGTCTGTCTGTCAGCAGGTTGAACATAGAGGCAAACCTGCTTCGGGGCGCGGTGCAGCTGGCAGCTTTACTCTCCGGAGAAGAGTCGGAAGTTTCATTTTCACGCCGATCCGTGCAATACTTCTAATCATGCAGGAGGATAAAAGGGCCATGATACAACCAAAATCAGGTAGGCCTACAACTATAACTGAACTGTAAATTGAGAATGATTCACAGAATAGATGCGCCGATAATGTGGCGTTTTTACTGAGTAGCGTAGGTATTTTATAGGACTGGTCAAACACCTGCAATTTTTTTTTTTTTGCTTTTCTGACAGTTTGTGATTACAAGACTTCATCCGATGTTTGTATAAATAAAATCCCATTCACTGTATCACTGTAGGTCCAACAGGAAAACTATAAGACCTACTTAGTCACTTAACAACAACAAAAATACATAATAATAAACATCAAAACAAATAGTAAAGTGAAGAAGCACACACTACTGGTGCGAAGATACTAGATTGTGTTTCGCTGTTTCTGGTTGGATTTGCCTTTTGAATTAAATAATTTGCCTGAATGAATGAATGAATGAATGAAATACACCGACCGTTATAGAGCTGACTATTGAATGGTGCCTGGTGACCGCGGAGCGCCGGACACTGTTTAAATTGCAGATAGTCACCGCGGGAAACTCCATTTCAGACGCTGAAACCAAGGAAATCCTCTCGTGAGAGGGATAACTGTAGAATCTGATAACGGTCTCGCTACACTGCCAGAAAGCGCAGCACATCGCCGCTAGAACAAACAAAGTCCAGAATAACCGCTGGAGCCAGTGGCGGGAGCGGAAGATATGAGGGATACCGTGAGCGCAAGTGTACATTAAGCATTCTCTACTTATCCGCCACACTGACGAGTCCATGTCCATACCAGTACCGAGTCGATTACCTAAAGTAAAAGGCACTGGATCACTGAATTGTCCTCAAAGAAAGATACATTCAGTACAAATAGTTACCTTCTCTGACGTTAAAATGTCACATTTATGAAGCAAACAGTGCTTCAGAATGTCTGAGATGAGGAAGGCCTAAATAGGCTATGGAAACAAAAATGTTCCATCCGGATACCATTCAGAAACATGGTACAAATGCAGCGACGCATTGGTACAAATAGTACAGAATCGCTGATTAGGTTTGTGTTATATGTTGCGTCATACGAGATTACACCTAATCTGTTATCGCCAATTAATTCTGTCGGAGAGGGTCTTATCCTCATTGAGTCACAAAGCTCAGTTAATGAGGTACCTGTCATGACATTGATTTTTCTCAGGGCATTTCTGTGCTGAGATCCTTATAACAAGACCCAGTGGAGGTCAAAGCAACGTTTTACTTCAGGTCTGGATAAAAGTAGCCAAATTTTGCAGGGAACGTCAATTTAAATGATCCTATATTGGATTTTTGATTTTAGTCTACAACCACTTGGAGTCCTTGGTGATCCCTTCTCTGGGTTAGTCCAATTAGACAATAGTCATTTTAAAATAACCTAATTGTAAGAGACTGTGAGGGAAAGCACTGCGTGGCTTACAGGATAGTGTTAATTCTAGCCTTCTGCGAATTCATTAAAGATGATCCGAGACATTGTGTTTTTAAGTTGTTGTCTTGCTATGGCTCAAATTAATATAATTTGGCCTAATCGGAAGTATGCACTGGAACCTGACATGATCAGAGTTTAACTTCACTAAGTTTTATGACATTTAACTTGAATTTCAGGTTGTGATAACCTAATGCCTTTAGTGAGCAACAGTTCATTCATTCATCAGTTTTTCTCATTCTCCCTCAACAGTCATAATTAGTCTAGGATAATGGGTTAATATATGAAACCTTTTAGTAGTAGAAACTCAGGTATCACAGTGTATTAGGGTTATCAGAAAGTGGGAAATGTCTTCTTAGAACTTGTCAGTCCGTGGTTATGGAGAGCATTCCATTTTCTGTGAGGAAGGTTCATGAAACGCTTGATTTGAGATGTGTGTGTGTGTGTGTGAGAGTGAATGTGTGCGCACGCACACATATAAAGAATACAGCAGCATTCACCATGTAAACGAACTATAATAACTTTATTTAACAGATGTTCCCATATCAACATAAATACATTTGCTCAACATTCATTCACTTTTTGCATCTGACAAACAAGGAGCTTTTTTTTCAGCGTGGACATTTTTTTTTTTTTTTTTGCATTGATTTCTGCACAACACTGAAATTCAAATGCACATAGTAGTTTTTTTTTTCAGGCTTCATTCCAGGTCAGTTTTTTTTAGTACTAATATTTGGATATGACACTGGGGCAAAGTACGAGTCCTCAGAGCAACAGCAAGTATTCATATGTAAAACAGCAATTACTACACATTTCAAGTTTGCAGAGGAAGGTGATTGAGACATCCAGACTTTCACTGATGCTTGAGCTGTAAGGCGCCAGAACACGTGCTGTCTCCAGCAATTTCTCAAAACAAAAAAAAATAAAGGCAAATGTGCAAAACGCAAAACAATGAACAGTCTGTGAGAAGACAGACGAAGCCTGAACAGGTCACGCTGCCGTTTCCAGAAATGCTGAGCTACTTTTCATTTTGTCATCTAACAGTTTGTACTTTTTTTCTTTTTCCTCTTCTTCAAACGAACATGCGTCGCACGGACAGCAGTGGTCCGAAAGGAAAAGAGCTGAAGAGCTGCGCGAAAGATCGACCGACGAGAGAGAGAGAGAGGGAGTGAGGTGAAGGAAGAGAAAGAACAGATTCTGTACTAAAAGCTGTCACAGACTGTACTTCATTGTCATCCTCTGTTTTTTTTTCAGTCAAACAGAAACTCCTATTCTCCAACATCTCCCTGAGCGTAAAATCATTAGAAAAATACTTATGTCTTCTTGTTCCTTTCCACCTTCTTCTCCCTCCACCGTTAACTAGAAAAAAATCCATCAGCTGCTTTATGGTGCATCCCCAGTAAAGCAATGTAACTGACGGAGTAACGCTAATATTGTATGCTCATTGGACCGCTGGAGATATTAAGCCCCTCCTCCACTCATGAGCAAAATTACAACTAGAACCTGCTTCTATGGCACACCCGGGTTCTTTTTGGTAATTTTCCATTACTGTCGTGATCGACAACAAAAACAAAAACTGAGACCACGTGTCAAAATGTCAGGCTTTGTTTCCAATCCCTTGAACTGGTCTTTTTCGGACGCCCGATTCTGTATCAGGGAGAGAGTGGAGGAGAGGCTATCAAGTTCTAGTATGTGACCCTCGCCCAAAATCCAACAGAAGTGTCTAAACTGAGCCTTTACCTCCATCTAAGAGGAAACGAAGGCGAACAGTTTGAAACAAAGCATTTCCTTTGTAGTCACCACGTCCATGCTTTCAGCTCCCCACTGAAACGACTAGCATTCACACAGTCATGCTACGGACAACATCTGTCATAATAAAACATCACAACCAGAACTAGCATTCCACCCAATCAGCAATCAGATTCAGCTTAACAATATTACAAAAACAGAAATAACATTAAAAATCAACATTCAAGTCTGGTTTAAGCAGATTATAATAAAGTGCTTCAGCATATATCACCTATTCTGTATTGATAGTAGAGTGGGATTTATGGGCTATGGATGGTTTCTAGATCATTCTATGGTAGTATTACAACAATTTTGATCTACAGTACTGGTAATCTTAGTAATTTTGTCAATACCCTCACCTGAAGGTCAAACAAAATGATTGTTAATTGAAGAGTTTCCATACAGAGGTGAAGTTTTAGCGTTTCTGAAGAAGAATGTGAACTTAAACTATTTTATCTCTTTCCTACCTGAAACTTCCCAACAGACTTTTGATATGTGATCACAGAACCCAACCTCTTTAGTGCATATGAACAAAATATCCAATCAAAACAGTCCAAGACACGTTTCCATGGCAAAAAGTTCTAGATCATCAGTCGTCTGCCATCAATTAACCCTTGTTTTTGTCATCATCTTGCATCCAAGTGCAAACATAAAATATTACTGCTCAACTATTACAATGACTTAAATCAACCGTCTATACACAGAATACCTTATTCTTTGAATTCTGCTTGAAAAGACTGTAATTAAATAAATATGTGCTTACAACACGTAAAAAAAAATAAATTAACATAAGTTTAACAGTCTCTTACCAATCAGATTGTAAGACCAGTTGAAGAGCAAGACACAATGGGCATTCAAATACTTCTGTCTCTAATCCACATTCACACCACTGAGTCATAAAGACCTCAGCCACCTCAAATCTTTGCACTCTTGTAAAGGGGCGAAAAATAAAGTATTACAATAAATTATGTAAACAAAGATTTTTCCGTTTACCTTTCAATTTGCTGTCTTTAGGGAAATTATAATAATTATGGTTCAAAAATAAAAAGGGACCCTTTAAGGAAAGGAAAAAAAAACCCATCAACAACAAAAAACATTAAAATACATACATTTATGAGCTCTAAGTATTTGGTAGTGTTTGCTTTGTGAAAGAAACACACCGACATTGCCAACTACTGGCCAAAGTTGGAACAGCAGGGGGAGGTGAGTTCAGAGTCAGTTTTCCTTCCCCTTTGGTCCAGACTTCACAAAGCCAGCAGTGCCACAGTATCACACACAAACCCATGTTCTTGGTCCCAAATGAAACCTGAAGGACTTATTTGCTCTAAACAACCACAAAACAGCGCTGACGTTTTTGAAGAATGGAAAAAAAAGAGAAGTGACTAACTGTCAGGTGTAATTAGGATTATTATATTGGTCAGAGCAGTGTCCTCTAGTTCACAGGGTATGTGAAGCCTTGTCACACGTCCATGCTGTTGTCTTGTCTTTCTTTCTCCTCCTCAGTGTGTCAAGTCTTCATACAACTCACACCTTCAGGGATCTGTGTTGACATCTGACATCCTTTTTCTCTCTCTCTCTCTCCTTCCATCCATCTCTCCAGTCACAGTGTTCCAGTCTTCCTTTGGGCTGTCCTTCCCCTCCCTACGGTTCCTTCCAGCTGTAACACAGCTCTCTCTTTTCTCACCTTGGTTATATCTAATCAGTAAATGAAAAGAAAAAAACAAAACAAAAACAAAACCCTACAGCGTTGGCTGCTCACCGTGACTGGACCCCCAGTGTTAGTTTGAGGTTCTCGTACACTACGTAACTGATGCTGACGGCTGGGACCACCTTCATGAAGTTAGGGGCCAGACCGCGATACAGCCCTGTCGCTCCCTCTGTCTGCACGATGTGTTTAAACAAACCAGTCATAGTCATCTGAGGAGAACCCTCCACAGAGGCTAGAGAGAGAGAAAGAGAGAGAGCAGTAGAGTGAGTAATGAGAACAAAGGGAATATACCTTTAAAAAAAAAAGTGTAAGAATGCTAAGTTTTGAGGACTCACCCTGTGCTTGCATTCTTGTCCTAACCAGTGCCAAAGGGTAACTGGCCAACTGACCACACGTGCTGGAAATGGTGCCACATGCCAGCAGCACAAACACGCCGGGATCAGCACTATCAGTGGCACAGCGCTGCAGCCAGGAATTCTTTAGTGTCTGGAAAGCAAGAGGACGGCAAACGAGGGGGAGGCTTAAAATCGCCGAAGACACGCTGTTCTAATCCAAAAAACTTTTTTTTTTCCCCCAAGCAAGCGTTTTATTGGCAGGCATGCCTCCATTATGGCTGTAGGGTTTGCATATTACCACAAACTAAAAAAAAAATATTTAGGACTTTAACCCTGCCCTGCAGACTCAAAGTACCACAGAGAGAATGCAGGGAGAGACAGGAGGAGACTGAAACAGTGAATAGAAGTGAGAGGGAGAGACAGAGAGATGTGTACCTCATAAACAGCCAGGTCTATGCCGGCGTATGGTATGATACCAAGCATGTTGGGAATGTAGCCCTTATAGAACGCTGCTACTCCCTCTTTCTGAAACACATGCTTGGCACAGTCCACGATCCCAGAGTACTGACCCGTCTTCCTCAGGGCCAATCGAGTCTTCAGAACCTTCAGAAACAAACACACACACAACACATTAAATCAATGGTAGAGTATTAGGCTTACTTCAACATTGCAAGCACATTTCCGTAATCCTTGTTTCTAACAAAATGGCGGAAACCATTGGAACAATTTCAACTTTAACTGACATGTTCCTAAATCGTTTTGTTGACGTTTGTGCTGACTGCAGTATTGTCAGGTGAATGTAAACACTCACCTCCATAGGATAGATGCTGCTCTGAGCAATGGCTCCAGCTAGAGACCCTGCCACCAACCTCTCGAAAATTCCTAGAGTCTCCTGCTTACTGCCAATCAGACGTTTAATCTGGAATTACAAAACACACACACACACACACACACACATGCACACAACAATCAAATGGGGAATTATAGGAAACCAAAGCTAGAGCTGCCTATGACATTTAACAGGCCCAATTGTAAAATGGTCTCCAGGGGGTGCTGTGAGCTTGGTGTCACGGGTCTTCTGAGCTATTGTGAGACCAATAGGTGAAACACATACTGCTTCACTGTAACATTTCAAAGTTGTGTAAATTACATAATATCTAAGAAGTCATCTGCTGAGTATGATTTATGACAGAGTGAAGGAGAGTAAGAGAGAGAGACCTCAGGGTGTAACTGTGTTAATATGATTCAATACCTGTTCGTAGGCCATAAATTTGATGGCAGACTCGGGTGCAATCTTAAGAACGTTGATGCCGTTCCCTCGCCATAGCGACCGCATGCCTCCCTCTCTGATCATTTGAGTGAACCCACCCACGATGTTCATTGTGTTACTACGGGAAGAATGAACCTAGCAACCAACAAGAAAAGGAGTGAGTCAGTTCTCCTGAATGAACTGTTTTTGAATTTCGGCTAAGTACACTGGCTAAATGCACGCGGGTATTACATAAATGCCCACTCTCCATCTGTGCACCGCTCAACGTGTAAGAGTAAGTGCCTCTACCTGCATGAGAACTTTGAGTCTGTCCAGTGGAGCAGTACAGGTACGGGACACAGCACCAGCTCCTCCTCCAGCCACTAGATGGCGCCAAAGCATGCCACTCTTTTTCTCCTCTGCTGTGAACTCATCTGGCACAATCATACTCTCACCCACATCAAAGATCTACACACACGCATACACAGACACACAAGCACAGACAGAGGGAAAGAAAGAGAAAGCCAATAAAACACTTGTTCTTAAATAAGGAAAACAGATTAATGACACCCACATCAGAATGAAAAGCAGTGTTATATAAAGTACCCAACAGCCATACTTGTGTAAAAGCAAAGATACCTCCCTGGAAAATGACTCATGTAAAAGTTAAAGTAACCCATGATAAAACTAGTCAAGTAAAACTTTTAAAGTATCCATTATTACATTACTTATCAAAGGGACAAGGACATTTTCTTCTTGTTTTATATAGTCAAAATAACAGTCAGTCTTACAAACTGTTAACAGAATTATTCAGCCTGCCAACGTCTTTGGGCAGACCATAAGAAAGTTGCTGATGACTTCACACGGATGCCTAGGAATCCTTTAACTATCACTCAAGTATGCAGAAAATTACTGCAACTTTGCTAAATACATTACCTGGCAGTGATATAAATAAGTTACTAATTTTGAGCGGGGCTGAAATGAGGCTGGAGCACACTCATACCACCCATGCAGTATAAACTGGCCGTAACCATAGTAACCTTCAGGACGCTAAATCTAGTCTATACAAGGACATGATTTAAATGAATGATTCACTGAGTGAAGCACCGTGTGTATTTTCATATTAGCTTTTTTCCCCCTCCGCTGCTGATTTTAATATTGCAGTAATTAATGAAGGTGTCTGGGGAAATGTAAGCAAAACACGCAGTTCTGACTCAGTTTGTATGGACTGTTGAATAAAGAAGAATATTTAAACTTCATTTAAATTCTTAACAGCTTCAGGACCTTACGAAATAAAATGTTTTTATCCATCAGGATGGCTGACTGTTTTCTCCATAACTTTGTCTTAGTCTCTGTGTGGAACAGTGTACTCTAAGCAGTGTGGCACTGTATGTTTGAGGGAGCCTTTGCTCACTGGGCTAAGTTCAATACTGAAGCCCAGTCTGGATGAAAAGGGCATCCAAGTGGGTGATGTGTGTGTAGATGGCAAGAACTAGTGAGGGACATATTTGTCAATGATTAGGTGCTGTGGAGGAAAAAGAAAGGAAAAAGTCTGTGTGTGGATGTGTATACAAAACCCCCTTTTGCCCATAAAAACAGTGATGCAACTGTCGTGAGGGCTGTTTTTTTTTCAACATGTTCCAAACAAAACTAAAAAAACAAACATTAAAAAAAAAAAAAAAAAAAAACAGAAATGAGAGAGAAGTTTGATCTGTTGTAGTATTAGTAATGATTAGTCCACGGGCAGCTTGTTTGATTATTGAATTAGAATGAATGAATGTGATTAAATGTGAATGAGATTATAGTGAGAGATATCTCTCGAAACAATTTCCACAGATAATATGATATTTCTGTTATTGTAGGTTAAAAAACAAAAAACAAAACAGTGGACCAGCTCAGTGAAACTCCATGAATGAAACAAGATGAGATACAAGCAAGACTTCAGTTTTTTAAGGGTTAGCAAACACGGTTTTCACTGTTCCCACAAACAGCTAATTCTCACACTCCTGAGCACAGGTGAGCTTAACATCCTCATATTGACCTGTCATTAAAAAACATCACCATGTCATTTTTACCACGCTGCTCTCAAACCATATTTCTGGCCCACTACTCTTTTACCAGTGTATCCTAGTAACAGAAGACCTTTCACTGCAGTGCAACAGGTAAACCCTACTGATCCTCATTCTCAACCACTCCACTAGGCAGCTGAACATGAACCACACTTTCTATGGCTAGGTAACATGAAATCAAATATCTCTTTATGGCTCTACTGACAATATTCCCATAATGCAAATCACGCAAGGGACTAAATAACTGAATCATGATGAGTTTGGGTAGGCAGCGCCCCCTCTGACCCTCCATTAATCCTACCCTCTCACCTACACATACCTGCATGTACTCCATTATGGATCTTTGAGCGCCAGTGTGTCCAAAAAAAGACCCAGAAACATGAAAAGGCGCCGTTTAAGGACAAAACCGCGCCTACACTGCTACACTATCAGGGGATTACGTAATAGACGTTTTAGGTAATGGGGAGGAGGTGGTACGGGTTGGTGTTACTCACTGATAATGTTTTATCTGTGAACTCAGACTGACAGAGAGAAATATAGAGCCCTGCCCAACAGCAAACCCACTGCAGGACCCATGAGTCATCCAGACTCATCCTCTGGGCTTCATGTCATGTGAAGTTTCCTGATATTACCTGTGTGTGTGTGTGTGTGTGTGTGTAAGGCAGAAGGGGAGACAGACCGCCTGTTCTCCCGATCTCAGAGTATGTAAGGGGAGTCTCAGGTGTGTGTGACATCAGTAAAGACAGTACTGATCTGTTAATTCTGATCAGATAAGTTTGTGTCTGACTGCCTGTATTTCAGACAGCTCTGTCACAACTAAAAGTGAGAGTCTGGTTTTTGCACGCGTGTTTCAGCATAAATGCTCTTATGTCGGCACGTGTGACGGAGAGCACTGGCAGGCTACAATAGAGTGGGCTGTTTGTAAAACGTGTGTCAAGAAGGATGATGACTCGTCTACTGCAAACCAAATCTACCTCAAATAAAGTAACCTGAACCGGAGCCTGAAACAGTGGGTATCAGACAAATGGCTGGCGGCTGAGTGCCATTTTTATCTCCATTAACAGGAACCAAAATAATGAGAAATGAAAGGAATTCCTGGTGTTGTGTGTGTGTGTGTGTGTGTGTACGTTTCGTACCGTGGAGTGTTTCCAGTAAAGAATGATTTCAGGAATGTTGTCTGCAGGGTGGAGCAAGTGGTAGTCTCGCCATTCGTTCCAGTCAATGGTCATTGTACCGTTCTTATCCATACTGTTAAAAAGAGAGAGAGAGAGACTCTGGGGTAAAGCTTTTTTCCACATTCAGCCCTACAGTTTATCTGTATATAAGCAAATGACTTTTAATTGGGGGCCTATTTGCATGCATAAAATATCAACAAGCTAGGTGAAACCAACAGATTTCCAATCTCAAATCTGGGTGTTCTGCCTTGAAGCCGTTCTTGTGCAAAAACGTAAATAAAAAAAAAAATTTTTTAGACATTCAGGATGCTGAAATGGACCCCCTTCAAACAAAAACTGAGGCTTTTATTTATCGATGTCTGTCTTGGCTTTCGTTCCATAGCAATGGGAAATAAGAAGGAAAAGGAGAGAAGGGGGAGTGAGCAGGTGAAAAAAAAGGGGAGAGGGTTTATGAAAGGGGGCAAGCCAAGCAGACAGAAGAAAGAGACATTTACTTACTAAATTATAGGGGCCCAAACATAACCCTTCCTTATTCTAAGACACAGAGAAAGAGGGTGAGAGACAGGGAGAGAAAAAAAGGAAATCCAGAGAGTAGGAGAGTGAGAAAATGAGAGAAAGACAGAGACAGAGGGGGGCATACATAGACAATTTAGGAAACAAACACACACACAGACACACACACACACACACATTTATGCAAACAAACACATGGGGAAATCATTCTGAGGTGTAAAGTTTGAAGTCAAACCTTTACATTTTTCCTCTCACTTTAAAGACATTTTGATTTTCATACACACATTACATGTAGCTGAAGGAGTAGCACATGATTTTAACAAATGTGAGAGTTACGGTTTTAACTTTTAATTAATGTTATTTTTCCCATTGCATTCTAAAGATGTCATGAATGTTTGACTAATGGGCCGTCTGCTTGAAATGTCAGCCTAGTTTTGGATTCCCTGAAAGTCTGTGTGTGTGTGTGTGTGTGTGTGTGTGCGCGTGCGTGCGTGCGTGCAAGCATGCATCCATGTGCGTGTACAGTAACGCTGGACCAGTATCTCTGGTTTGAAGGGATGGTCAACCCGGTCTGCAGTGTGGAGAGAGGGGAAACACCAGCGTGCACACGCACCAGTCCTCACTCTCCCTACACCAATGGGTTCAGGTTACTCAGGCAACCGCCAGCATGTGACTGAGTCTACTGACCGGTCCAAACTGGATTGGCAATCCACCCTGACTGTTAACAAAGACAGAGATGAAAGGGGAGAGGGAGAGAGAGAGAGAACAGAACAGACACAGTGTGAATATTCTGGAAATTTCTTTCATTTTTCTCACCTCTTGAGGATTTTCTCAGCCTGCTGCTCTGAAATGTGAACCCCCAAATCTCGGAGAGACTGCATGATCTCTTGTGAGTCTATCCGACCTGTTAATACACAGACACACACGCTTTTCAGACAGACGATCCAAAGACATCGAACTCTATGTTTCTGAACTCGACCACACCGTGTTAAATCAGTAACAGTCCGCTGAAAGAATAAAATAAGCCAATGTCTCTCACCATCATTCTTCTTGTCCAAGCTCTTGAAGACAAGCCTCAGTTTCTTTTCATGGTCGCGTAAATAATGAACAAATTCCTCAAAGTCCAGCTGCCCATCAAGATCCTTATCTCCTGCTTTCACGATTTTCTGGAAACAAGCACAAAAAGTAGTATTAGAGATGAAACATAGATTGCGACTCAAATTGTAAAGAGGGACCTGCTGTTGTTTCTCAGGGAAAACGTGTGACACAAGGACAGGTTAGCGAGGCTGTTGTGAAAGTGACACTAGTGGATGACATATGGCCTGTGTTTGATGAGTGTGTTGTGAAGACTCCATTACAGCCATGGTTGATTCCATTAGCAGTGTTTTTGAGGCCGCTATGGTTCATGCTTAACGTGGCATGAGACATAATCAACCGTCCGAGTCATTGAACAAGGAGAACTTTTAGAAGTAGTCAACGGATGAATGAGTTGAATCAGTAACTGAATGTTCCCAAAAACCTCTGTTTCCTGAAAGGATGCTTTGACATTTAACAAGTGCGCTACACCCCTTATTCTCAGCCATAGACTGGACACTAGAGCTCGGGCAGATGTGTGTTCACTCAGTGTGTTTGGCTGATACCTGTCCTGACGTGTGCTTTATCATAAAGGATTTGAAGCCCCAGAGACATTTAGATGAAAGTAGCAGAACACAACACAAATCAAAATGACAGGAATTAGAACTGCACCAGTTGTCAAAACACTGTAGTTCCTGCCTCTTTCTCTTATGGACATGAACATTCTTTTCTCTCTCCTCAGCCGGACTATTTATTAAGGTCATTATTGTTAAGAAACTTCCACTGAGCAGTTGAGGAAATAAATGACCGCGGGCTGAGTCAGTCTAGAGGAAAGCTACTGGCCTGAGGTAGGCGGGTAACTGTCACTGATTTTACTGTACTTTCTCTAGCGTGTGTGTGTGTGCGAGTGCGCGTGCATAGGCTTTCACACAGGGAAGATTACATCAACTCAGCAATGACACACTGCTTAATATTGAGGTCAGCTACTTTAACCAAGTGCCCAGTAACACAGTCAGCAATGGCAAAGCACAGAGAGGAATTATTTACAGAGGTGGACACTGTGCCAAAGTTGGGCCTGAAGAAACAGTGTGCTGTTAACAGACTGAGCTTTTTTTTTTGGACTGCTATGCATTTCCATCTTCTGACAAAAAAAGACTACTTCTCTCCCTGTGTTTTTGGTAAGACTTCTTAAACCTTTTCAGAATCTCAATGCTGTAACCATTTGTACTGGCAGCTAAAGCTCTGAATGATTTTAAATGAGGATAAATGATATGGAAAACCATGTCAGATGACACAAATTATGTGATATCACAGCCTTCTCCAAGCATTCATTTCCCCAGGACTGGACTTCTGCACATCCTTAAGGTGACATTGAGGCTTAAGGAAGTGACATAAATCAAACATAAACCAATGCCTACGCAGGCTGACGTTAACTGGCTTAGCTCATCCTGCCAGTTCTCACGGATGCCAACCTCTGACCCTGCCCAAATTGGGAGCGCCGTGGAAACCGGGACCCAAGTCTTCAACGCCCTCCCACCCCAGCTAATCGACCACAGTTAAAGATAGAAGGTCTTAATAGCACTGCACACAGGTTCTTAAGAGCGGACGTTAGCTGAGACAGCTGCCCCGCTGTTACGGACAAGTAGGTCAAGACGTGAAAGTCGCCAGTGGCCGGAGAAATGGTGGCTGGGCCTTCACACCTTTTTAGCTTGTTAGAGGACATAGAAACACCACCGGGAAACTGGGCTCTCACATAAAAACACGTTCCTCACCATTATGTGAGAGTGTTCAGGAATTGTTTTCTTCTATTGGCCTTAATATTATAGGGTGTATATTTCTCACATAATCATCTGGGCATTTGACAATAGGTCATGCACAGCGAGTCCTAAAACTGCGAATATTCTTTTGCTGGTTCAGAGCCAGGAGTTTTCCCCTTGAGTAGTATTAAGGACGTAAAGAGAGACAGGGGAGAACTGGAACACTACTGACATGGACTCAAATGAGGCCACTCCTCTGCATCTATATCATGGCTTCACTAGTGCCAAACAGAAGGATATCAAATTACTAACTTAGGGGACACGAACTAGCTTTAAAGAGTTCAATCAGGTAAACTGGTCATTGCTTCAAAAGAAACATGTTCTGAGAAAGCCCTCGGGAACCTGATGTCATAGTCTCATAGCCCCCGCCCCCCCTTTAGTGCCTGTTTAAGTACAGCAAGATAAAACAACGTAGAGCAAAGTTCAGCTTTTGGATTTCTCAACACCCTTTCTCATATTGCTCTCTCTCTCTCCCTCTCTGAGTAGCTAGAGACAGAGCAAAGTACATTATTACTATAATAACCCAGAAGATACATTTCTGCGTCTCATCCTGACAGAGTCTTAAGATTAGACCATGTTATTAGCTGGTAGGCATCTTATTCTACTTTGATAGACATACAGTTGATCAGAATGCCTGTTTTACACAACATGGCAGTCCTGTGCAACTTCTTGTCCAAAGCAATTTAATCTTTTTAAATCCATCTCTTCTCAATTTGACGGACCTCTTCGCACAACAAAGCATTTTATCTGTCCAGTTCTGAATGACCTGTGTGAGACATTCATCTAATTTTCATTAGGCATCTGAGACAGTGGAGGTGGCTAATGTAAATGGACTTTCTCTGTATGCACTTGCACTTCAGTAACCCTTACAATAAAATTGAGGTAAAGTCTTGCGTCACACTAATCTTGAGATGTTCTAGAATGGCCGCGTCAGACCCACAGGAAGAGATTGGGAAGGCAACCTGCCAGGCGCGTCAAATAATCTGGATTAAATTAAAACGATCATCGATCAGAAGATCCAACATGAATGGGGAACATTCTAGTCTAGACAAAGCAAAAATTCTACACAAGTCTTACAAATGATATATAACTCAACTGCCCTTTATTTGCATTTTGGGTGGCCTTTAGCCATCGGAATATTTTTGTCCCGAGAAAAAGAGCAAATTTGAAATGTATATATTTTTTAGAAGCATACAATTGTACAGTGGTAATTTAGGCAAAGAAAAGTGAGAAAACAGCACATAACTAAAACATCCAAGGGCAATCAGTCACCAGGTCTTCATCAATTCCAATTATACACCCAAAACAAGTTGAACAGCCACGGCGGGCAATGAATGGAGCCAGGATTAAGAACACCCGCCTCGTAAACTACACTGTACAAATTACAACTAACCAGCAATTTAGTAAGCACCAACGACTAAAAATGTTTAAGCATATTTATTACCTTTCGCCACTTTTGGTACGTCGTTAATTCCTGAGTAGGAAGAAATAAACTCAGTTTGAAAAGAGATTTCAATTCAGATGGAAGTCCATTTGACTCGAAATACTCAAATTCGATCTGATCCGAGTTCGGCACAGGCACATAAAAACACAGGCACAACATATTTTTTAGTTAAAAGGATTTAAATAATTCGTATCCGTTAATAAATAAGTATAAAATTTAAAATCAATATGCACACGCATCCGTCCACATAACTATGCCGGTATTCCGCCAACACATGGTTTAATGAAGACTCTCACAGTTCGGCCCTCTTACAGGTTGGCGGGGCCCACTGCACTCTTATTGGCTTACACAACATAACGCCCATTTAATGCTTAGACTATGATTGGTGGATTACATTTCAAACACTGTCAATCAACAAAGCATCCTGCTCGCAGAAGTTCAGAAACTGAGGCATTGCAGTAAAAGAATACTGTGAATATGTCATCAGGAAAATGTAGACAAAAGGTTTCTCTCTCTCTGTGCGAAAATATGAAATGCGGGAAGAATTAAGACTGTAATGAAACAACAACGAAAAAGTTACTGCAATATTTACCAAAAAGAAAAATACGTTAGAATAATCTTTACAACACGGGATATGTTGCCAACATGAATAACAGGGTTAATGAAAACAGGTACAGAGTTTTATCTCGAATTCATTGTGGTTTCAGAGAAAGACAGAAAACCATAAACATCTCCAAATCCAAAACACACACGCACACAGGAAACGCCGACGTCATCACTGTTTGCTGAAATTAGCACAGGATTAATTAATTAACACATTAACAGTTATAATTAGACATCAAACTGGGCTAGCATGAAGCAGCATGACGCCTAGCGTGGGAAAGGGAGCAGATTACATTAAATCTAACGTCTCAGACCACAAGTTAACAGCGGCTCTTAAAAGCATCAAAAGTCCAGGAAACCTAGCCTCACCATTTCTTTGAAATCAAGCAGGGCTCGGTCTACGAATAGCAAGGAACATAGGGAAATCTATTCTGAAAACACGACATTCATGTAAGCAGTCGAAGGAGGATTTTAAATGTATATCCATAAAGAAGAAAATTATTCATCTATGATATAAGTGGGTTATTTAAACATTTAAAGTAAAGAGAACCGCGACTATAGTCCATGTGGAGCCTTTTGTGACTGTTTAACTTCATATCTTGCGCACAAATTTGTACAAGTATTGTGCACATGTATTATAGTTAGTGTACTTGTTATTAAATAGCTTTTTATATTATTACGCCAATAATGGGGCAGCATTGCACAAGGTGAGTTTTTACAGATGGACGAAATCCACGAGCTTTCTTTGACAAGTCAAACAAAGCAGAGCATTTGTGCAAAGTCACAGCTAGGGCCCTGGGGCAGCTTTTCACAGGGGTGTTATCAGGTAGTGGAGAACTCACCCATCCTCATCTGTTAATTTCTCTCTTGTTTGTTGTAATGAACATACCATTTCTTTTAAAAGTCTATGTCATATAAAGAGTTTGGGACCATGGAACTGTAATTACTATAGCAACAGTGCCAGTCCTTGTAGCCTTGTATGTTAGTCAGGAATGGGTCCCCCTATCTCTAATATAGATAACCTCAGCCTTCAGATTATGGATAAAGAAAGAACAAAACTCTCTTTAGCTCTGTCTCTCTCTCTCTCTCTCTCACACACACACACACACACATATTTAGAAGGGAAGTGTTTGTTCTAAAACATGAAAAACAGCACGAAAAAATTAATCATCTTCCTCATCATCACCCACATATTTATGGTCAAAACATGCGTTCCTGCTTTTTTATGTTTGTTTTGTTGTTGTTGTTCTTATGACAGCCAGAGTCTCACTTAGTGACTACTCCACAGCCTCCATAAATCAACAGGTCAAAATGGCTGCACAGAGTGTTCTGAGATTGTATTTGGATTGTCTTCAAATACATCTGAGCAGTGCTGCTCTTTTCACATTCAGAGAAAAATGGAGAGAGAGTAAGAGAAGAATGGAGAGTAGAAAAGTATACGGAGAGGGGAGGGGTGGAGAGTTGACATAGGTTCTGATTTTTTTCCGGACTGTATAAAGATAATGACAGAGCTCTGGATGAAGAGACTGGACTGAGCTAACTCTGAACACATATAGAATCCTGTTTGCAAACAAAATGTTCTCACACCTGCTATGAATGCCCCTCTGACCACAGCAGGGTGTCTCTGCGTGTACATGCACGTGGGCGTTCGCACACACCCTCACATACGCACAGAGCATCAGTAACAGTGTATAACCATTAAGTTTGCTGACTCTTTGATAGCTATTTACAGCCAAGTCACAAGACAGAGGTCCTTGGGGTGAAGGTATGACTGGTGACCCAGGGTGTGTGTTGTGTGTAGGTATACAGCGGTCTGTGACACTTTCCATAAAAAGGAGAACTCAGGACCACATGTGTTTTAGTGATGCAGTGAACGGGACACGTGTTTTGGGAACCTCCTCATAATAAAAGTCTATTTCTGTCACACCAGCTAACCCTAATCCAGAGAACACAAACTATGACCCACAACAACATAACTTAAAGACCAGAAGTAACCTCTAATTGACCACATGAAACAATAGCTTCTATATTGTCAACGCTGATTTGTACTTAGGAGGTTGAACATTTCATGTTGGGACTGCCCAACTGCACCGGAGTGACAGTCACACTTCCAAAACTGACCCTTTCTGACTGGGCAGTCGAACAGAGCGACACAGATGTACGCTCACCTTCTTAACAGATATCCTTTTATATCATTTACAAACAGACATTAGAAACAAAGAACTGCAGATTTGGAGCTTTGCAACAGAACGGCAGTGTAGCAGTCATGTCCATCACACTCTTATTTGGAATGACATCTCTGAAAAGGCCACGTCTGTACACGAATGAATGATACTATGCCTATGATAGTATGAAATGATGGTTTTCTTCAGTAGTTCTGTCTACTTCTGTGGTGTTTGAATGTGTGTATATGTGTGTGCATATTTGTCAAGAGAAAGGTTCTAGGTGTTTAGAAATCACAAAGTCCAAACATCAGTGAGGAGTCAACTGGACAACATGCCTGTCAAATCACGGATGACCTTGGCTCAAGGGGGAAGTCTGTTTTGATTGCGGGTAGATTAAAATGAGGGTGAAAACACTGTGCTACGTCATGGGTAATATTTACTGTTTGAAACAGCTGATGGCAGGAAATAGGCCACCTACTCACTGGGGACATTTATCAGAAACTTCTATAATGACTACTTCAACGAGCAGTTTTGTTTACCACATCCAAGACATTGCATATTCAGGAGATTTTTACAGTTTATCAAGATATGTGGGAATTCTGCTCAGGAAGTGCATTCAGGAAATGCGTACATTGCTTGTACCTGCCCATTTGGGAATTATAGACTGTAAACAGGTGGCATGAAGGAGTTCTTCTCACACACTATCACGTCAGAAAAATAATGGGAAAACCAAACATTTGGCTGAATTATCATGATTTAAAAGAAAAAAAAAGGCATAATACACCTTTGACTGACAAATTTAGTTAATTAACGTATTATAATATTCAGCAGTGCCTGTTGCGGTTCATGCAGCTTATGAATGGTGTTAACATGCTCTTTATGACACAGGGTCAAAACTGCAGTCATCGTTTCAGACCAGACAGTCCATCTGTCTTGTCAGCATGAAGGACAACAGTAAATATACACTCACTCACAGAGACCTGCTCAGTATGAAAGCATCAGCTAATTTGTCCGTAATGGAAGAAAATGCAGTGCTTAGACTGATGTGTGACCTTCAGCAACAATCCAGGTTCATTTTCCAGAGAGAGAAAGCAATACTGTACAACAGAGCTACAGTATCATGTTCCAGAGAAAAGAGAGAAAGACAGAAAGAACAGAGCAGTGGAGAAAGAGTACAAAACCCTTCACAAACAGTAAAAATAGAGGCAAAAATGATCCATGTTTGAGTCTGTAAGGGTGAGAGATTACCACTGTTCCCTCTGGACCACTGCATTCAAATGTATGTACATGAACTAGTGACACCAGATTCCATTCAAATGTATGTACGTGAACCAGTAACACCAGGCTCCATGATTTTGAAGGGGGTGCCTATTTATTTATTTAATTTTTTTTACAGAACATCAGTCATAAAATATGATGCACTGTCCACACAGCGGGAGGTATTAACTCCAACTAGCAAGCTTACACGTGAGAATAGATTCTGGATCACTAGATGGTCACTAGCTCGACTTGGTGAGATATTTGATCTGGTTTATCTGATCCTGTGTAACTTAATGACATGAATGAAAATTAATTTGATAAAACATATTTGAACAGATGATCGCCATACCATGCAATTACAGACCAATAACTAATCTACAAAAGCATAGCACTTACTCTGAAAAGTTATGGAGCTGAGAGCAAACTAACACTGCCTGAAAGTTTATTGGAAATATAGCCAACTGAGATAGATGAACCGCCTGGCTGTGCAAGTGAATTGGGTCAATTTTTAATTCCCATACGGGCTATTAGAAATATCAGACATGATTTTTTCTCAGTCGTGGTCTATTAGCAATTTGACTGAATAAAGCCATGAATCCAAGCACAGATCAGTCTTTCTACAATGGTAGACACTCTCTGACTGCAGGCATTTTAGGCTCCTGTCAGTTCAAATGGAACCCCCCCCAACTGACTTCTTGCTGTGTCCAATGATGGCGGTGTTAATAACACCACAAAAGATAAAAATCCAACTTCCCTGGGGATATCCTGGAAAGCCCAGGTTTTTTTTTTTTTTCAGAGAATGTGGACGATGGGGCTGTTTTTAACTGCCTCGAATCTCAACTGCATATGCATTACTCTTTCCTTTTCCTGTCATGACTATGTCCTCTTATAATATCTGTCCATAATATTCTGTACATCCCTGTGTATCTATCATATATTGTATAATGACATTTACAGTGCTGTGCAAACTTACAGTAAATGCATTAGGCACGGATGTGATAAAAAGGTTTGCTAATATTAGCTTGTGCTAACTTAAGACTGTGGAGTTCATTCACGAAAGAGATGCATGTGTCTTAACCCCACACTAATCCACTCAGTCACTGTACCTGGGGATTAGGGGCTTACTTAACCATTCTACCTCTAATAGACAAAACACCAAACTCACACGTACCTCTTTGCTTTTTTTTTCTTTTCTTCATACACTAGAAATGTTTAAACAGCACATGCTAAATTTGCGAGGTTTAACAGCTGCATTCACATTTTATACATTATTATACATATTGTGTAAAATTATTATGGAGGTGAATAACATTTGTCACTGTGCATTCCAAATCCTTGTCTTTCGTACAGCCAGGTATGGTTTGTGCACATTACTATTTATGGATACAAAACAGACCACAAGTGCATTCAGTATTGTGACCATAACTCCTGTTTCTCAAACAGGAATGAATCACTAAATCTAATGTGTCTCACAGCTACAGTGCTTCAAACAGTATACTGTACTTACCATTCAACTCCATGACTGCTTAGCCTTTACACTTCTTATACTGTACAGCACTGTATTGATTTCTAGCTCAGCTGTGCCCCTAGTGTTGGCACTGGTAGTCGCACCCTACTGAACATGCCACTAAGCAGTGTTTGGTAGATGAATACTAAGGTGTCATACTGTTAGTAGGTTACTGCTTCAGCTCTGGCCATCAGGGGTGAATCCCAGTTCGCTAGAAACTGTGAACTGCTTATGTTTGCTTTTAAAACTGATTTACACACACACACACACACACACGCACACACACGCACACACACATCTGATTCAACTCATCGACTGATCTTCCATCTGCAGGGAGGAGTGTTACAGCAGTTCTGAGGACAAATGTGCTATTCAGCGTTTCTCTATACTCAGAGAGACTGCCTTAGTGCAGTCTGCCTGTGTCTGCAGTACCTCTTTTAGGTCTTTAGGGGGCGCCACCATAATCAGAACTGTAGTTTTCTTTGCTGCAGTCGTGTCTCTGTTTTCCTCTCTACTGTCTGAACGCTCTGTTCTCTCCACAGGAACAGTCTGATCCTCTACCTTCCCAGAGTTCTCCGGGACAGGCTGACTTGACTGCTTGCCCGAATTCTCCGTGGACTCGCATACTGTTGCTCCAAGAATCCATCGGGACAATGATGACCATGTCCCCTGCAGCATCTTCAGAAAAACACTCGCTGTGGCGTGCGTTGTGTGAAAGTGTGTTTGTTTACAAGTGTGTTCTCAAATCCCTTGACTTCTTGTGGTGTTATGAGTGCCTGTGTGTGTGTGTGGCGGGGTATTTTCTAGCCACACACACAAACACACACTCTCTCTCAGTCCCCTGTGTGTGTGCCTGCTTGTTCACCGAGTGCTGAGGTAGCAGTTGTTGTGACTCTAAGCGTAGGTCAGGTAAGGACACAGCCAGACTGCAGAGACACAGACTTCTTCCAGCTTTCTCCACGTTGTCCCGCAAACTCCGAGCCTTCATACACCACTGCAAACAAGCCTGCACATCCCAGGCACTGACCAGTGCTTCTGACTGATACTCTATGCCGCTCCCACTCACAACAGTGTTAAAAAAAACATCTAAGAGAGCATCAGTTGAGGTAAAAACACATCACAACGGATAAATAGTTGGAGAGAGGCAAACCTGCAGAGCTGTTCTTCCTGTGCTAATCTGAATTTCACCAAGGCGAAGATCTGGAGACAGTGCAGGCGAAAGAGCGATGAAATCGATCCGCGCTGTCCATTATAAGGCAGTGTGCACCCCTGACCACTGCAGAGTCCTGCCTCTGGCCCAGTTTCAGTCCAATTTTGCCGGTTCAGAACCAACCGAGAGTGATGCAGAGAGCGAGAGAGAGAGAGAGAGAGAGAGAGAGTCGGAAATCTGCATCCTCACTGCAGTTCTCTCTCTCACTCTCCCCGAGCCAATCACAACCCCTCACCCTGCCCAGTCCAACTGAGGAGCTCCAGATTAACCAATCAGACAGGGGAACACTGCTGGCAAACAGATTGATCTCTCACTCTCCATTCAGCGAGGACCTATCAAGGCACACCCACCCTTTCAATTCATCTATCTTCTCTTTCTTGGTGGCAGTGGAAGGAAATTCTGCTGACTGTCACCCCCTCCCCCTTCCCGTCCCTCTCCGCATTTCTTCTGCGTCACTCCATCTCTGTCTGCGTCACTGTGGCAACCCTGGTGATTTCCTCTGGGTCTCTCCCCTCTCCCAACACTCTCTCTGTCCTCGAGTTCTTTCATTACTGCTTTTCATTAAGCTGTCCTCGATTCTGTAAGACAGACCTATTGGCATGAGGTAGGACATATTTCTTTTCTTTTTTTTTTTACCCTCAGCCAGCACTCTCACCCTTTCTCATACAGGCACTGTTGTGCAGGTTTTCTGTTTATTTGTGCGTGTTTACCAGCTTTGTGTTTGGTCTTTTTAATTAAATAATACCTAAGGCCAGGCCAGTTTTACACCAAAGGCAGGTCGTTTTAACTGAAATATTCACGCTGAGTTCATGATAACTGGACCATTCCATCTGAGACCATTCTGGTTCAGATCATCATCAGTTCAGGACCCTTGCTAGCCTTCATTACTGGTCGTCTGCTGACCAGCAGACGTCAGCTCTTTCACCAGCCACAGATCTATTGATTTGACCACATCTGCAGCATGATGTAAATTATAGTGACAGCGCTAAATTTACCAGCTGGAACAAAATTCTCTCTAAAAATTTCAAATAAGTAACTAAAAAACTTTGGACAGCAGTCCACTTTGAAATATTGTTTATAATACACATGCACCGCGACATTTGATGTTGTCCGGACACTGTTGTCAGTGAGTGAAAGCAGTGATAAAACCATGGATACAATGCGCTCTGCTGGCCAAACCATGAAGTGAAACATTAAACCATCCCTTTTTTCAGCGCCTTTAGATAAGCCTCTGTCTGTGAGTGAGCAGCAAAATGAATTCAAACAAAATGATCAATTCAAACAAAATGATTTAGGAAACAATCGCATTAAACTAATGGCTAGTTACTCTTTAAGAATGACAACCTACTGTGTTATTGGAGGAAATGTTCCCAGGCCATTGTGTTGGGTGTGGGAAGGAAAATGAACAGAAGGAGCTTTGTGACAGGTCTAGTCCAGTGCAAAATTAATCCAGTTAGACCAGTGAGAGGGAATATTTGTCCACTGATCAGATGACTTGGACCAAGAACGGTGTCAGATAGCTGTACTATGCCAATGGTAGCGTTTAGGCCAAGAGAATAAAGGCATGAAATCACTGGCCCGCACATTACACCAGGGAGACAGACAGGACAGATACACTAGGCTAATTTAAACCTAGATGTCTACAGCTCAGACTAAACTGGGTGGCCAAAAAGAGACTGTCTAATACAGAATGACACATCATTTTCTGATATTAATACAGATCAAAGCATTCCAATGATCATCACAGCTAATCGATCTTATTTTGTGATTACTGAATTTAGGACAAGAGAATGAAATATGGCATAAAAAATATACTGTTCAAACTGTCTAGAGTTTCAGTTTTGAGTCAAACTGTATATTATATTAAATACTTAACAGAAATGTCATTGGAACTAATGGGAGAGAAAGACAGAAAAAGAGAAAAAAGAAGAGAGTGATAGACAAACAGATGTAAGAAATATAAGAGTGTTACACATGAGGTCACACTCTCACATCCTCACACTTACTCATAAACTTTCACAGGATGACTGTAATTAGTCACAAGGATAACATTCACTCCACCTAGTTTCTTAGAAAAGCAAATAAAAAGGTCATGGAGGTTTTACACTCTCAGACTTGACAGGCTTGAAAAGAAAGTGACTCTCCCTCTCTCTTTCTTACACACACATACACACACACACAGACACACACATGCACACGCGTACACACGCACACTAACTACTCTCGACCTTTTCCAGTAAGGTCACTTCTGTTTATGACTCTGTCCTTGCCTACTGAATTGTCATCCTGAATGAATGACTTATAGAAAGCAAGGGAGATTTTGAAAGAAACTAAACAGAATTTTGATTGCAAGTCATTCTTAACTTCATAAACTAGCCCAAATGGACATACGCATTCAGTCTAAATTAGCAGGAACCGCTGAATTTTCTGTGAAACAAAAGTTTATCTCTTTCTTTGGCCTGGCAACCTGGGGCAGTCAACTGGCGCAGTGGAAAAGATGCCAGCCCTTTACTGCAGAGACCCAGGTTCATATGCCGGCAGGGGGCTGTTTCTGTCGCAGGACTCCACGTGACTGGTCAAGGGTGACGGACTACTGGTGGACAGATCTGGGGAGGATAGCGTGAACCTCTGTGTCTAATACGACTTAGCAGTAAAGGTCTTCTGTGGTCTGGAGAAAAGAAATGGTGGATGACTCCACATGTATAGCAGGAGACTGGCAGGTTGTGCAAGCGACAGGGAACAGATATACAAGGGAACTGGACACCATTTAACTGGGTAGAAAAAAGGGATAAAGGACAAAAAAAACCTGGAATCCTATTCACCAAACATTGTTTTTTTTTTTCAAGCACACATATACACACGACATCTAGACAGCAGATCCGATCCTTTTCAGGGTGGTATCTGGGCTTAGATCAAACTTGTCGCTTAGATCAAACTCACTGCAAATTGCTCTCTGATGTCAGTTGTAGCAGACACACACCAAAAAAGCTGTTAACACTGCCAAACCAGTCAGCTAGGAGCTGCGTTTGGGGTAAACCAGGCAAACGCAACCACAGCTGACCTGCTTCCCATTTTCCCTTCAAATTCTACACAGTGGACAAACTTGGCTTAGTTTCACCCTGAAACAATTAAGATAACATACTTTGAAATTCTATTGTGTCTGTTAAAATCCAGACGAGGTGGGAATGTCTTTTCTGGTACTGAAAATTGAAGTAGGTCAGTGTAAACCGGCTCTAACTTTGGTTTGTGTTGCACAAGGGCAATATTTGCCAAATGTTCTCAAGAACTTTTACTTACGGGTTTTACTTGCAAATACAGCGTAACAAGGCCTGGCACTGTCCTTCCAAAAGATTGATTTTGTATAAGTTAAGAGGTCGTTGTTGGCTTTTGATGGTGGAAACTCTCATTAATAAAGACCACTGTACATTCTTGTCTTTGTGAGATTAATTCTAAATCAGGAAACAAGCTTCCAGAGTGTATGTAAAGTGTAAACAGGGCACAATCTTAAAGCTGGCCTACAGCTGTATCTCTGTCTAGTCAAGCTTTCACGCTCCACTGTACCAGAATATGCTGGTACATTGTATGTTAGGCTGTGGTCAGTAAGTGAACAAAAGAAACCTTCATATGTGAATCCCAGCAGTCTGCCCTCTATCCAAGTCCCTCATCATTACTGAAAAATGCCATGAAAAACTGGAGGAGTTTAAGTCAGCCAAACCATCCAAAAAGAATCTCAAGTAAGAGGGAGGGTAAACTGCCCTTACAATAAAGTACAGTTTTGGTGTGCTGTTCATTATGTTGGCTACTTTTGTACATTTTGAAGTGATGTTGCCTGCACAAGTTGAAATATGAGCACAGTAGAATAACATGGGACAAATGACACATTTCATCTTGTCTTTTTTTCTCTCTCACTCACTCACTCACTCACTCAAATACAGAACAGATCTCGTGACATGCCTTTCAGTGGGCCAACAAAAATAAGCCACACTACATGCAGTTAGAAAATCCAAACATGCATTCCATCTATCCCAGTATGGATTCCTTGGCTTGGGTCAACTAAAGGATTCAGTGGTAGGGGTGAGTGTGAACATAAATTCCTGAGGGCTAATGTTAGCACTTGTAGAGTGACTTCATGGCCCTTGCATCATAACCAAAGCTCCTGTAAAGCTTAACTTTAGCTAAGCAGTGCTAATGCTAACTGCCTTACTTTTAGGGGTCAAGCACTGGTCAACCAAACATTAAACACACAGCTAGACAGCAAATCCACCAATATTGATTTCACAAAGTAAAGCTATTGTGGAATTCATTTCAGGCTTTTTTGTTGTTGCAGTTTGTTTACATCTTATCAAAAACCAAACCATTACAAATACTGTTACAAATGTTTTCTTAGCTATCTAACTGATCTCACTGTTGTGTGAGGTTTACATGTTTATACTTTTCATATAATCCACAACTTACCCTCAAAGTTCATTTGAAACAGTCAAATTTAAGCAAAGGCATATAACCACCATGAACTGTATTGTGAAACAGTCTTTGATGTTGTGAAAGAAAAATACCGCTATTTAAAACAAAACTGTCACCATCTAAAACAATCCAGTGAAGAATGTGGCTACCATGGTCTTGAATACACATTTTACCCTCTGTCCAACACTCTGTTTACTTCAGAGAGTTACCTGTACACTTTTGAGAGTTGGACAACAGTGAAAGTAATCTGATTTTTTCCCTTGACCCCATAGCATACTGAGTGAGAGAGAAAGAGAGGGGGTGGAGATATTGATGAGCTTACAATTGAATCTCTCTCTCCACTCCCTTTCAAAACAGACACAAAATGAGTCAGTGAGGTCACTGAGTTTCTGAGAAAAAATCCCCCAGATATTTCTACAAAGCCAACCATTTTAAGCCTTTAACAATCCAATTATTACAAGTCTATACCAACTGCACATGCACAATTGTAGGCTATACATTCCTCTTTATTTTAAACGAAAAGAGGAGGAGTGACACAAATTGATGGATATTATCAAATCTGATTAGTGAATTTGGTTTCCATTCTTAACATGATGAGTGAGTGCATACTATTGGTTGTTTTGTGTTGCTAGCTTACACAAGACAATAGCCGGCTGTTAACCATATGCAAACATCAGCAGACACCCAGAGCGCACTGAAAACACATATAATCCCTCTGAGGGACAATCCACCTCATGGGCAGATGGAAGCCGAGGGCTCTTCATACAGATGTGCTCCACTCACAATAAAGTCTGAAACAGGGCAGATTCATGGGTTTCTCAACGTCACACACGTACACACTCGGATGACATTATCAACTTTGGCAGTAGCCCTTTTGTTTTATTTGACTGATGCAAAGGAGATGATGACCTCTTTACAATATTTAGTTCTAAGGCAGGCTTCCAGTTTAAGAATCAGGAATTTACCTATGGTTTTAGATGTATTCGTCTAGCACAAAATGCTTGGACAAAGTAACATACAACGAGCTTCCATCGTTTCCACAGTGATGTCTAGTCGTGATCTCTAACTTTAATCCAATAAACTGCCATTATACCGCACGCGTTAGTTGCAAGAGAAGATTAGGTTAACTGGAACGCGGCCGAGAACCGTAGTTTAATTTACTCACCATGAGTTCATGCTCGGTTCGATGGACACCAAGTTTTTTCAGACCGATGGTTAGGTCGTTGACACAGATGCCGCCGTCCCGGTTCACATCCAATATCTGAAATAGCACTTTGAGTCGGTGTTCTTGTTCGGGTCCACCGCAGACCTCGCAGAGATGGGCTGATTCACATGGTTCATCCCCATGTTCCAACTTCGAGTAACTTCCATATGAGGCTGAAGGCGCTGGAGGGGATCCCTTCCCGCTACGCGTCCCAGTGCCACTACCTCCCGGGTCCGCGCCCAGATAAGCCTCATCAGATCGACACTGGCAGAAAACCCCACTCAACAACGGCGAGACAAACGACCCTTGTTGATGCATCATATGAACAACATAAACTAACTAGAAACAGGAAGACTATCAATGAATAGAGCACAACTTTTCCACTATAGCTCGCAAAATAAAAAAAACAGACTAATTTACGGTGAAATGTAACGCAACCGTCTCCGTCTACTAAAGACACGTAGGCTGTCTCCTGCACGGTTCAGCAGGGTACAATAAATCTAGACGATACGTACAACGATTGTCGAATGCTGGACATCTTATTGTTATTTATACATTAAAACGTCTCTTAAATCCAAGTAGTACTAAAATCTGTCAAATTTAGCAAAAATACGATGATCACTTTGTTCTGATTCTAACGTCCCGACCTACTAGAATACTCTTCGCTGGAAGTGAGGTGGATGCTGTTGATCCGCTATTCAACTGGGGTTTGGTTTTTCAGTGTGCCAGAAACTAAAAAAACAGAGGTTCGCTTGCAGTCTTCTTATACAGCGGGAGAGTGTTCCGGTCGATGATTAGTTTTCCAGTTTAAGGAAAGGAGAAAAAAATGATCCCGTTTGAATTGGCGGTCGAATTGACAGCTGATGCAATGAAAATGCCGGTGGAGGGCGGGGCCTTTACACAGGAAAGGAGGGGGCGGAGCAGTAAAATCTAAGCTATGGATGCACAGAATTAATACTAACAGAGAAGCAATGGGCCAAAGTACTTTTATCGGAGGTCCCGCGTCTAGATTAGTCAATTAAATCACAGTTCACACGTAAGAGCTCAGCATGACTTTACATGATTTATCACAGTACCCACTTTTAGGCATTAAAAATAATCTAAATAGTAAAGTGTGAATTCGAGTGAACAGACTCCGGTTAAATCTTTAAACTGTGTATGTATTTATGTAGGTATGTATTTATTTGTTTCTCTGTTTCTTTGTTTGTTTACCTGAGAATAACAGCTGATTTTTGGTGTATAACTGAGTATGGACATTCTCGGGACTGTACATTTAACAAAACAGATGCCGATAAAGGAAGTCTTGCAGTTGAAAAACGACGTCAAATTTAACCAATCGCAACGGGCAACAAACTATGGGATCGCCCAATTTCAACCAATCAAAGTACAGATTGATCAGACAGGACGGGACTCTTGACACAACGGACGCAAGCGTTGTTTTGCCGGGGAAAGAAGTCGATTCTGGAAGCCATTACGCTGCGCATATCTATTGAGTAAATCCTACTATTTTTGCGTACTGTACGCACAATTATCCTGTTTAAAATTACCATACATATTATAATGGCATCGCTTGCCAAAAAGAGGAAAATGAATTTCTCAGAGAGAGAGGTGGAAATTATCGTGGAGGAGATAGAGAAACAGAAACATATCCTTGTTAACCATTTCAATGCGGGAGTGACTCATATAGCTAAAAATAACGCATGGGTTGAGATATTAAAAAAGGTTAATGCAGTAACAACTTGCCCCCGGGAGTTAGCAGAGGTAAAGAAGAAATGGTCGGACTTAAAAACTGAGGTAAGACGGAAAGTAGCCCAGGCTAGAGCAGCTATTGAAGGGACCAGCGACTGCACGCCAGTCCCGGTAATTCTCACCTCTATGCAGCAGAGAATATGTAACCTGCTCGGAGAAGCGACCATTATTAGTTTACCTGCAGCAGAGAATGGTACCGAGATAACCTTACCTGTGGCCGTAGGCACGACCACCACCGTCACACTAACAGAGGCCGACAGTAAGTGAAAGATTTCTTTAACAGTGTGGGTTCACCAGTTAAGTTGGTAAAGCGAGTGGCTATTTGAAAATTTATATTACGTTTATTTTATTTTTATTTATATAAATTTGTTAGTATGGTGCACATTTAATTAGCCCTTGGATAAACTAAATATTTTGACATCGCTGACATTGTCTATAGTGTGGACTGTGAGCTTTAAAGGTTTTCTGACTTTAAGAATTTGATCGCACAATTTAGGGTACACCAAGTTTGTTTTTACAAAATGGACCTTTAGGCTTCTACACGAGTGACACCTATTGGACAAAAAAGCAGAGTGAGACTACTAATGTTTTATGATAGTGTCTGCAACATTTCCCAAACAGTTCTTTCTGATGTGGACCTCAGCTTTATGAAGTAATTAAGGTGTGGTCCAAAACAATTTATTGTAAATTTATTGTATTTTCATTTATGGTATTTATGGTACTTATGGCAATGTTATAGTAACAGACTACTGGCAGCTTCACTGGGGGTTGCTTCTTGTCAGAAAATGTCAGCTGGACTTTACAATTTTTTGTTTTGTTTGTTTGTTTGTTTCTGTCATAAACAGGTCTTCAGAGGGACACCACCACAGTTTGTGAAGAATCTAAATCTCCAGTGGGTATGTTTCTGTTGACCATCTGTATCATTTTCAGGAAACAACACAATAATCCTGAAAGAAGTGAGCCGCAAAATAAAACAATGGAGCAGAAATATTTGCTGATGATATGAAAAATGCTGTGGACATCCAGTCTGTCTTTGGATGTCCAGTCATGTCAGTCTGTCACTCCTCAGACAAACCTGTTTTTGAAATGTTGTTTAACAACAAAAGTGTAAAGATTCTGTATTTCCGAGGTCCTTTTAAGGTAATGACACACATACAGAGAAACTTTACAAGGATTTTAAAAGTATTGTTTTACCTTAGTTTATGAAACTTTAACCATACTCTTCTTCAGCGTATTGCTCTTGAACACTAATCCTGCAACAACACAAGCCAGTTTATGGCTCATACCGAGCCCCCCAATTCAAACACGGAGCCTTGAAACGATCACGTTCTTTGGTCCGCTGTTTTGACCTGTTACCTCGTATGACCACAGGTGAAACTACCTATCACACTTTAGAGGAAGGGGGTGTGGTCGAGTACTGCACTACGACCGAGGCTGCAGCTGTCACCACGGAGACACCGGTGGAGCTGCTGTTGCCTGCAGCAACAGAGAGCCCCGCCAAACCCCAAGAGCTGAAGAGCCGCATCGCTCTAAACTCCGCCAGGCTGCTGCAGGAGCAGCGTGTCACTAACATGCACATACGAGAGATCGTGCAGCACTTACAGGGTCAAAATGAACTGCTGCAGACCATGCGACGGTCGCAGGAGGCGCAGGTATATGCTCAAGAGAGGCAAGCACAGGCGCTGGAGGGAACGCAGGCAGCCCTGCTCGCTCTGGTGCAGATGGTGCGTCCTGCGCTTAGAGATCTGCGGAAATTCCTTCAGAGCAGCACCAACAACAGCAACAGCACCTCCAGTCCTGAACCACAAGCCGGGAACACAGAGCAGACTGATAAACTTATGCAACAGTCCACAGAGGAAGGAGAATAACGGGATCTAAACACGTATGCAGATAAAAGAGAGAGTAGCAGAGTGAATGCATGAGTGAATGTGGGAGAGAGTGAATGAGTGAATAACATTACCAATGACTGAGGTAATGAATGAGAGAAAGAGTTTGACACAAATAAAGACTGCTGTGTTTGTTCTAACATGCCAGTGTTGAGAACTGTAGCATTGTAAATCAGATGTGAAGTAAAACAAATTACAAGTTGTGTTTCTTAAAAAGATTTGGCATTTATTGCTTTGACTATATGGATGTTTTGTTGTTGTCTTTTGAAATTTTGGGACAAATGGCTTAAATGTCCATGCAAGTTAATTTCAGCGCTGTGTGTAACACACTAGGTGAAATACTTGCTTCACATGTCACATTTTATCTAGAGTTGTATCAGACGTACTATTTGGAATATTTTGGAAATACAACATGAGCCATGTGCATCTTGACGAAGCACCACTAGGTGTCGCCGCATAGCTATATTTGATAGTAATGATGCAGCTTTTGCTGAGTCCAGGTAAAATACTGGTGTTTTAATTACAGCAGTTCACGGCAAGGTGCGTTTTGTGTCGGGTTACAAGCTTATAACAAAAGCTTTTCCACGCTTATAACACAAGATTTTGTTTGAAGGTTTCGAAACAGCTCGATAACACATCTCTTAAAAACAACTGGTCTGTCCCTATTGTCGCCGAATACTGAGTCATCTGATTAACAGACTTGGAAGAGAATATATCAAGGCATGACAGGTCAGTTACATGGAGGGGGGGGGGGGGGGGTGCTATTTTCACTCAGCATTTTCCTTATTTAATTCTATAGAAAGACTATCCGTAATAAATACAGGATTTTGTCACTAACCCCATTAACCCCCCACCCCCCATTTTAAAACTCAAAATAATCGTAGTTTTAACCACACTGACTATGTCGATAAGGCCTACATGCCATCTTGCTTCAAAAAAGAAAAAAATATAACGGAGATATTTAAATGGCCTGCTCTCTATGCAAATAATTAGCCTGTGGGGAGGTCTACGCGTCTGCGAAGGCGGCGCTTGACGCTCTGCTACTCTGTGGCCACATTTACATTGTACGTCGTCTCTCACTGTTCACACTTCGAGTTGCGGTGTGTGTGTGTCCCTGACACTAAAAGCTGGTTTAACGAACAGAACTGTTTAGTGTAGGCGACACTCATGAAACTGTTCTCACGAACAGTTGGACACTGAAGAGTTTTCGCTTTGACGCCTAAGCCTTTGCTCGAAAATAATTCGACCTAACGACGTGAGTTTTTTCTCGACTGTGGGATGTTTCTGACTTGAATGACTGTACTTTGCTCAGACTGTCGTGTCTTTGGGAGTGGAGGGCTCTGCTTTGATTTGGGGGAAGAGGGGGCAATCGGCTGTCCTAATACAAGCTACAGAAAATGAATTGAATGAACGAATTCTCGTTCATGGTTTTCTTTTAGAATTGGATAGCAAGAACCCACCAATGTCTATGCAGCCTTTTCAATGTAGAGAGCAGTTCGAGTGTGCATCTGATTCCAGTTTTGAATTTATTTATTTCTCTCAGACAACACTTTATAAATTAATCCCTGATTTATAGGAAGAGGCTTTGGGCATTTCGCACCGCACTAGAGGAGAGAACAGCGCAGCCTACATTGTAAATGACCTTGCGTTGAGTAACTCTTGAAGGTAAGTTGTATGAAACACTCCAAGGTTCAACTCCATATCTGCGATATTCGATTACTGCTGTTGATATGTCTTCCCACGACATCAGCCTTATTGCTTTCACCTTACAGGTACAGGAGAAATCTCTAACTGGCTAGAGATGCTGAGACAAAACCGTGGCGTCAAGAAGGATTTCCAAGCGCCTGATTAACAATATTTTGTTCTCTCTCTGTAGAGGATTCCCTTTGCAATAGTGTTTGGTTTTTTCGCTCCTCTAAACGCATTGAAGAACGTTTTGTTTACAAAATGACGTTTTTAATGAAAAAGAAGAAGTTTAGGTTCCAGGTAAATTTCACTCTTGAGGAACTAACGGCTGTGCCGTTTGTCAACGGAATGCTTTTTTGCAAGATCAGATTGCTGGACGGTGGAGACTTCTCAATTTCATCATCCAGGTAAACAACAATTATTCTTACTTTGTGTGTGTGTGAGTGTGTGTGTGTCTGTCTGTCTTTCAGATAATTTAGTAACTAGTTTGGTCTCAATGGCCTCAGCACAAGAGTTCACAGACTTTAGGGATTTTTAGGCCTCCAAAACATACTACAAACTGTTGAGGCGACAGGTGCACAGTTCCCTCCGCTCTCATGATACATGATGGAAATCCTTTGTGCGAATTGCTCTGAACGCTGTCTTGTCATGATTATGCCTTGTTCATAATGCACGCCTATCAGTGTAAATAGATAACTGAACAAAAAATTAGGATGCCATACACGCAACTTTGATAAGATCCAATTTCCTCGCATACGCCTGAGGCTAAATCCATGGTCAGTAGTTTTTGGGACCGAAGCTGTAAACGGTATCCTAATGTCGTGTTTGTGGTCCTTGTGGATGTTTGTTTTCTTCTTCCATTGTGACCGACATTTTTTGGACTGTCTCTTTAAATATACCGAAATCTCAGAGATGTGTGCGCATACGTGTAGGCTGTTGACTTCTGCGAATTTTGTCACATGCGCACGTACGCCTGTCTGATGAACGACTGTGAACTTCAGGGAAGATCGGGTGGGAAATTTCAGACGTTCCACCTCAGGGCTGATTTCTATGCGTTCTTCAGTTTCATGCCGCACATCAGCAAACGCACAAACGCAGATCCTGCAAAGAAGGGTTTCTATTTCTGTTAATTATTCAGTAAAACAGTATGCATTTTGTAACTTAGAGCAACAGAAGTGTAAAGTGTAACTTTGGGTTGAGGTGTGTGTGTGTGTGTGTGTCAATAGTGTGTGTGTGTTTGTGTGTGGTTAGAGTTAGTATGTTCCAAGTCGACATTCTCTCGGGGAGTCTTAAGACATGGTTTAGATTTTTTTGTAAAGGAGCTTTGAAATGGTCATCTCTCATAGTATTTTGCATATAAAACCTTACCGATAAATACACCCAGGCACAACCAGAAGTGTGATTCTTTGCTACAATGTCAATTCAATCCCCCTTTTTTCAGCTGCCAAACTGAACAGAGGGGGTTTGGTCTAGTTCGCTACCTAAAATTTTCCTGCTCTTCTCAGTAAAATAAAGTGACATTTATAGATGGAGAGGTCCTGTAGGGTAGTATTCACCCTTGCTGATCAGTCGACTTTCAAGCTCTACTATATGTCATTATAGAACACCATCAGCATACCTCATTTTATAACTTGCACCTAAACGTTATAGTGTGTAACCACTCACATATGAACGTTAGCAACTAAGTAGGTTTGTAGCACTTAATTTCCCCTTAGCTGGCTCACAAACTTAATACCCCATTGACTCGAGGTTGATCAGTTTACAAATTACAACAATCACCGAATGCAGTTCATAGTTTATACTGGAGTTGCTGTATGAGGTATTGAAAAGATAGGTTGGGCAAAATGCCATGTTAACTTTCCAGTCACACAAGTCTGCTGCCCTCACCACGTACAGGTATCTTAAAAAAAAAGGAAGTGCATTGCAGGGTGTAAACCGATTCTTTGATTGATTTCTCTCTCTATTAATGAAGGGAAAAAAACCAGAAGGCTAACAATACCTGATATTTTACAGTAGGAATTCCATTCATTTTATATGGTATATTATTTTATCTGTTCCAGTCATTGGAGGGCAAGGAGGGGGGGGGGGTCATAACTTCCCAGGTGTCCTGAAAGTTATGCCAGCATCCATCAACAATAGGTCCACATTTCAAATGATATGACAATTCTATCCATCCATCCACATACCACACACCACACACCTAGTGAAGCCAGTTAGACTTCAACTCAGAGCAGGGCACTGCCTCAGGTTTCAAATTTCATAGGGATTTTTTTTGTACTTCTTGGGGGTTCCAATGAAACAGTTCCAACAGTAGACAAACTTGAGGAACCTCATTAAGATCTTGCTTACTCACGTAGAAAACTTCTTTTCCCCCACAAGGCTACAGTCTGGAAGTTAGTAAAACAATTCTCTCTTAATTAGAGCAAGAAACTTCATGCCGTATTGTAGTGGCAGATTCACTCTATTGTTAATCCGGGATAATCCTAATTCTAGAGTGTCAGGTGTAATCTGGTTTGACTGGACTTGTGTTCACCAGCTATTGAATTGATTGTGTGGCTAGCAGGGTGTTATTTTTCCTGTTAGTGCTTCTGAGGTGGCGGTTGGACTTTTTTTTTTTTTTTAATGAGGACCTTTGTCATCATAAATGCATCTCTTGAGTTCACTGAACCTTATCATATTTCAGTTAAACCACCTCCATGGATCAGCTTCTGTGTTTAGCTTAATTGGTCAAAGGCCTTTAGAGATGTCGTGACTGTTAATGTTTCAGGCTCAGCTTTAGTCCTGCTGACTTGGAGCTGATTGGTTATGGTCCAGACCTCAAGTAAGACATAAGTTGGGGTCATTTGTGTGTCTGTTTATTTGTGCACACTTCTCTTTTTTTTTTTAACTGGAGCCCAGCTGAATGAGAGAGAATTTGTTTTTAAAAAAGTAATTATCTTAACTTTAACTAGAGGTGGGATGAATAAAGTAATTTGATTTTGCTGTTGTGTTGATAAAGTGACAGATGTCACTCATTAGCCTGTCAGCCTTGTCTGTGTTTGTGAATGTGGAGGTTAAGCTCTCAGGTCCAGACACGCAGGTGTTCATGGCTGGGTCACTGTCTGTCTGTGTGTGTTTTGTACTAAAACCCCTTGTCCTAATGTTTACCGTTGCCTATTTCACATCCTGTACTCTTTCTGCCTGTGTGTTGTCTAAGACTGGTTTGTTGCAGATCTTTGAGTGTGGTTGTGATGTTGTGTTGCTGTATTGTGTGTTTGTGTATGTGTGCGTGTGTGCTGTATAAGGGGCATGTGACTGTGGGTGGCATGCCCAGAGTGGCATTGACTCACTCTCTCCGTACCAAGCACAGACAGAGCCATGTACACACACTCTAAAATGCCCTCTGATTTGCCCTCTGCACACACAATGGCCCGTGTGTGTATATGTGCGTGCGTGTGTGTGTATTTGTGTGAATTAGAGAGGAGTGCAGGGTAAGCTGAGAGTTAAGCCATAAAGGTATGATTTCATAAGAGCAAACGAATCTGAGTACGAGATAAGGCGAGCGATAGAAAATGAAGGAAATGAGAGTAGGGTAAAGATAGATGTATATGCATAGATAAAGAGACAAGCAAGAGTGATCTTGCAGACAGAGAGGTATTTGTTTAAACAGCCCCCAGCATTCTCTCTCTTTCTCTTCCTCTTCACTCTACTGGTCCCTGCTCTCCAGCCTCCCACCATTCCTTCTGTCCCTTTCCCTTTGCCCATTCTCTCATCCCTCCCTCTCAGAATACTCTCCCCTTCTTCGTTTTTCCTGATTTTTTTCTCATTGCTGACCTTCTGACTGTGCTTTTGTGTCAGTGACCATGGACTGTAGATCCTCTACTAAATGGATAAATAAATGTAAATGTGTGCAGGGAATAGTTCTATTGGCTAATGTAGGATGGTTTTGAGACACAAAAGCCCTCAGCTCTCTGAGGAACTTGAAGTTTCCTGAGTGGAGAGGACTATGGAGAAGGCTCTGGAGCATAAAGATGTGAAATCTCTGATAGCACTTTTGTTTTTAAATGCTCTGTGTGTTTGTGTGAAATCTCTGATAGCACTGCTTTTTAACGCTCTGTGTGTTTGTATGCATGTGTAAAAACTGTAGTGCATCCTTGCCAAGGACTACAGGGGCTTATCTCTGTGCAGTTATACTTTCTCTCTCTTTCTCCATCTCTCTCTCTCTCTCTCTCTCTCTCTCTCTGTTTTTTTTGCTTTTCAAGGGAAAGACTGAGTCAGTGTTTCACTATTTCCAGCTGTGAGCAGAAACAATCATTCTGTTACTCTTCAATAAGTCAGGATGCTTCTCTGTCCAAGACTGATCAGAGGTCAAGCTGAAAAATGCTTTAACTTTTCATCTGAATACAACAGTATGATATGTTACCAAATTTGCCCAGGGTCATGCACTCTGTCTGTGTGTGTGTGTGTGTGTGTGTGTGTGTGTGTGTGTGTGTGTGTGTGTGTGTGTGTGTGTGTGAGAGAGAGAGAGATTAAACAAAGCCGTAATTGTGGGGACACTGTTCTGTTCTCTTTAAAAGAGAAGAATCACTCACTCAGACAGACAGACAGAGTCGAGATGGTATTCTGTGTTTCTGTGTGTAGTTATATAGGAAACTGCAGGTGAAGCCTACCATCACATTTTATTCATAGTGAAAACATTACTTTTGTTTGTGTGTGTATATATGGGAAAGCTCTACATTCTCATATAATAATTTCAAATACACATACACACACACACACACACACTCACACACTCCAACACCCACTGTAGGCAACGAGTCACACACACACCCTGTTTAATTAGGAACGCCTCTCTCTGTCTGCCTTAGTGTTGCATATACACTGTTGCAGTGAAGAGAGGGGAGGAGTGTTTCTCTCTCTCTCTCTCTCTCTCTCTCTCTCTCTCTGTGAACGTGGCAGGCCTCATTCCTCAGATTCCTCCTGAGAGAGAGAGAGGGAGGGAAAGAGCGATCAAGCAAGCAAGAGAGACCAAACAGAGGAATTGAGCCAGGGTAACTCTACACCAAACATGTTCAAATCCCCAAACTAAATCTATAAGCACTCAAATAGAACGAAGTATAACGTCTCTAATTGTGAACTACAGTTACATTTTTTCTAACAGTATCACACCCATATATTACATGTCTTCTTTTAGAACCTTTAAACTTTCAAGTGACCTGGAAAACTTTCCTCGCCATGCGCAGTCTAGGGCAAATAAAGTCATCATTTGGATGAATAAAGTCATAAAGTCCTCATAATTTCCACAGTAATGTTCCTGTCATGTGGACAGATATGGCACATATGGTGTAGAGAATGTTTGCTACGTTTTTTAAGTGGCCGTTAACCTCTTTTTCTCTCTCTAATGTTCAACTCTTCATCTCTCTCTCTCTCTCTCTCTCTCTCTCTCTCTCTCTCTCTCTCCCCCTACTGTCATTCGGAAACTGAAGTCTGGTTCCTGTAGGTGTCTAAATGTATAATAAAATTTTAATTGTAAGATGGAACGCTGCCATTGCTTTCATGTTCTGTAAATTTTTACCTTTACAAGTTTTTCCCTTGGACCTTTGCCCTGACACCCTGCCCCACCTAATCTACAGGGTGTGTGTGTGTGTGTGTGTATGTATGTATCCGGAGGGAGATTTAGACAGAATGGCTGTCTATAGAGCACTACAGAACTATGCCAGTGGCCCTATCTGAAACATCCTGCACACACCCTTGTGTGGGCACATGTAGTCAGGCAGCCATGGTTGACACCGTCATTGTAAAGCACCATTAGATTTAGGATCATTTGAGGGAGGGGAGAGGAGGAAATGTTCTCTCTCTCTTTCTCTCTCTCTCTCGCTCCATCTCTTCCTCATGTGTTAATAGCCAGCATGGACAGGGTTAGTATGTCTATGAAACTGTGCATACCCATCAACGCATACACAGTTTTATAGTGTTATTGAAGGATAGGAAGCCAACAATACCAGTCATCTCTCTGGGCCTGTTAAACAGTGTCAGTGTGTTTGGCTGTGCTAATGGAAGTGTGTCTGCGCAGTCGATCCCACTCAGTGGTAAGTAGGCTTGTGTTTTTGTGTGTGTGTGTGTGTGTGTGAGAGAGAGAGAGAGAGAGAGAGAGAGAGAGTCACATGATGAGATGGGCTGGAGCAAACAGATCTCGTCATGTGTCACGTGTTCTCAGCTCACGTGTAGAGAAAAACACACACACACACACACACATACACAGATGGTGAATGGTCCAGCAGAGACTGACATTTCTTAACTGAACCCCGCTGTAGAGGAAATCCATTTAAATTGGAGTAGCTGCTCTAGCTTTGCGCACACACGCAAACACTCACACACACACACACGCACACTCACACACACACACACACACACTCACAAACACAGCACTTAGTTTAGTTCATGGCCAGTAGAACCAGCTGGGATCACTTTAAAGTAGAGCGATCTGAAATTCAAGATATTCCCTCTCTCCCTCTCTCTCTCTTTTGTTTCTCTTCTTTGTTCTCCTTGTCTTCTCATTCTTCCCTCTGAACTTCCCTGCATCAGTGGGAAAGGAACGGGAGAGGAGCGTTGGAGAGAGCTGGCTTTTTGAGGCTCGTCTGAAGTGTGTTGCAAAGATAAGTAGGTTAAACACAGTCCTGAGGGAATGGATGGGTGGAGAGAGAGCGAGAGACTGCTCTTCATTTTCTCATTTTCTGTGTCCTTCTTTTTCACTCTCTTGCCTCTTGTCACTCATCCATATATACTGACTTAAAGCAAACATTACTACTGGCAAATTTTACCTGAATGTGAGTTACGCATGCTCTAAAACGACATCTCTCAGAACTGCTGTGCGTGTGTGTGTGTGTGTGTGTGTGCGTGTGTGTGCGTGTGTCTGTGTGTGTGTGTGTGTTTGTGTGTGTGTGTGTACATTCATGTGTCTTTGTGTGTGGGTGTGCATTTTTAAGAATTTCCTCTTTGTTCTTGCTCAGCCAAATTTCAGAGGTCAAAGTGCAGGCAGGGCAAGTTGAGCGTTTTCTCTCTCTCTCTCTCTCTCTCTTTCTCTGTTATGGCGGTAGAGTTGTAGATTAGGGTATAGCCTGCCGTCTGTTCATGCGGATGTCTGTATAAACACTTAACCTATATGCTTCACACACCACACTGTTCACTTCATTCACGTACCACAGCCACTCTACAATCCTCAAACTGTCAGTAAATACAA